>NC_140620.1:3001972-3029472 GCF_057382275.1 Copadichromis virginalis
GTAGAAACATTATTGATGGGAAATGTAATCTTCTCAGAGCCATTTGTACATTTTAGAGCCTGATATTGAAATGTAAGTGTGGACAGCAGGGACATTCACAGCAGAAAAGATATAAGAAGATGCCTGTGTTCAGTAAATATTACTATCGTGCCATCAAGAAATACCAAAGGTAGGTAAAACTCTGGTTGTTGCAGCCATCCAGCCATCCATACTTTGTACTACTGTGCTGCAGGTTGTGGCTACATCCACACTATCCTGGATAGATTTGAGAATGGTGTTTTCGTTCACTTATTCACTTTCTGGCTCTTTTAAAATGTCGTGGTTGAGGAAATGTCAAGGAAAAGCACTACGTTTTTTAAATGGACTAACAATGAGTGAATGAAAAAGTACAAAGTTGCAAAAGCGAGTGAGAGTTAAAGAATTTTAAGAAAAGCTATCTGGAGCATCTATAGACTGATATTTATCTTTAATAGGGTTGTCAGAATTGAGAGGAAACAAAAAGACTGCTGTATAATGCCCTCCACTATCTTAGTTTAATTGGTCACATGACTGCATCATATGACTAACATGCGTCATCATTTTAGAAAGTCTCCCTTTTCGCTGTCCACACTGACGCGAAAGCACAGTTTTCAAATGTATCCATTTTTGAAATGCCCATTTCCCTTCTTTTCCTATGTCTTGTGCTTTTATTTCAGTGAACTGAGGATCTGCCGGCGGCCGTGGGACCTCAGATGGTGGGTCGTTTTCAACACTTCCTTTGTTGTAAAGCACTGGGTGAATAGACTGTAGTGGGGGGTCTTTTGTGTGGTTTTCTTTTTGGTCCCTTCTGCTGGTAAGGCCCAGTTGTCTGTTTATTTTAATTTTAATTTGGGACACAGTTTTAGATGACACTGCATTCAGTGCTCTGTCATTGTTGATTTTTCATCTTATTTTATATTAATAAATAAAATTGTGTTAATATTTGAGCGGACCTCAGTGTGCATTTCTGAACCTGTGCAAATGTTGTTGTTTTTTAAATTACATTTCATTTCTAAACGATTTTGTATTTCCTAGAGTGGCGTTGTCATTTTATTACTTTGTTTATAACCCCGCCGACCACTTGGGGCGATCGTGGCTCAAGAGATGGGAGTTCGCCTTGTAATTGGAAGGTTGCTGGTTCGAGCCCCAGCTTGGACAGTCTCGGTCGTTGTGTCCTTTGGGCAAGACACTTCACCCGTTGCCTACTGGTGGTGGTCAGAGGGCCCGGTGGCGCCAGTGTCCGGCAGCCTCGCCTCTGTCAGTGCGCCCCAGGGCAGCTGTGGCTACAATGTAGCTGCCATCACCAGTGTGTGAATGGGTGGATGACTGAATGTAGTGTAAAGTGCTTTGGGGTCCTTAGGGACTAGAAAAGCGCTATACAAATACAGACCATTTACCATTGGTCACATAAGGATATTTCTATGGCTGCAATGAATCCCTGAGTAATTCAAATGCTTTGTTTAATGAAATCCACCACGCATGTAAAAGCAAGAGTTTCCCTAACATTTACGACTAAAAATAGACCTGCAGTAGAAATGTATCTAGGAGCATGTATGTGAATATAAAGTATTGTAACATTAGGCACGTACAGCCCTGGTGTTTAAACAAAGACTGATAACACAACAGCAGCAGTGATGATCACAGTTTATGTAGGATTCAACGTCTTGAGCACACTGATGAGTTCTTGAGCCATCAAAGAGGTTTCAGTTGTATTGGAAAAAATTTCAAGACTTTAGGATATGAATTCATAGAAAGATAGAAAGAATTACTAAATTTATTTCACCAATAAATTAAACACAAGAGTGCAAATGTACTTACAGAGCCTTGTTGGAGGCTTTGACAACTGGCAGCAGCCTCAGAAGAGCCTCCTCTGAAGCAGAGTATTTCTTCAGGTCAAACACATCCAGATCTTTCTCTGATGACAGTAAGATGAAGACCAGAGCTGACCACTGAGCAGGAGACAGTTTATCTGTGGAGAGACTTCCTGATCTCAGGGACTGTTGGATCTCCTCCACTAGAGAATGATCATTCAGTTCATTCAGACAGTGGAACAGATTGATGCTTTTCTCTGCAGACAGATTCTCACTGAGCTTCTTCTTGATGTACTGGACTGTTTCCTGATTGGTCTGTGAGTTACTTCCTGTCTGTGTCAGCAGGCCTTGTAGGAGAGTCTGATTGGTCTGCAGTGAAAGACCCAGGAGGAAGCGGAGGAACAAGTCCAGGTGTCCATTTGGACTCTGTAAGGCCTTGTTCACAGCACTCTGGTGGAGAGATGGTTTAAACCACCAGGAGGTTGTTTGTTGTTCTTCCAGCAGATTGAGTCCAGAGTTGATGAAGGTCAGATGGGCATGAAGAGCAGCCAGAAACTCCTGAACACTCAGATGGATGAAGCAGAACACCTTGTCCTGGTACAGTCCTCTCTCCTCTTTAAAGATCTGTGTGAACACTCCTGAGTACACTGAGGCTGCTCTGATATCGATGCCACACTCTGTCAGGTCTGATTCATAGAAGATTGGGTTTCCTTTCTGCAGCTGATGAAAAGCCAGTTTTCCCAGAGACTCCATCATCTTCCTGCTCTCTGGACTCCAGTGTGGATCTGTCTCAGCTCCTCCATCATACTTGACCTTCTTCACTTTGGCCTGAACCACCAGGAAGTGGATGTACATCTCAGTCAGGGTCTTGGGCAGCTGTCCTCCCTCTCTGGTTTCCAGCACATCCTCCAGAACTGTAGCAGTGATCCAGCAGAAGACTGGGATGTGGCACATGATGTGGAGGCTTCGTGATGTCTTGATGTGAGAGATGATCCTGCTGGCCTGCTTCTCGTCGCTCACTTTCTTCTTGAAGTACTCCTCCTTCTGTGGGTCAGTGAAGCCTCGGACCTCTGTCACCATGCCAACACAGTCAGAAGGGATCTGATTGGCTGCTGCAGGTCGTGTGGTTATCCAGAGGCGAGCAGAGGGAAGCAGTTTCCCCCTGATGAGGTTTATCAGCAGCACATCCAATGAGGTGGACTTTCTAGGGTCAGTTAGGATTGTAGTTTTGTGGAAGTCCAGAGGAGGTCGACACTCATCCAGACCATCAAAGATGAACACAACCTGGAAGTTTTCAAAGCTGCAGATTCCTGCTTCTTTGGTTTCAGTAAAGAAGTGATGAACAAGTCCCACCAAGCTGAACTTTTCCTCTTTCAGCACATTCAGCTCTCTGAAAGTGAATGGAAATATGAACTGGATGTCCTGGTTGGCTTTGTCTTCAGCCCAGTCCAGGGTGTATTTCTGTGTTAAGACTGTTTTCCCAATGCCAGCCACTCCCTTTGTCAGCACTGTTCTGATTGGTTCATCCATTCCAGGTGAGCCTTTAAAGATGTCTTCTTGTCTGATTGTTGTTTCTGGTCTGTGTGGTTTCCTGGAGGCTGTTTCAATCTGTCTGACCTCATGTTCATCATTGACCTCTGCAGTCCCTCCCTCTGTGATGTAGAGCTCTGTGTAGATCTGATTCAGAAGGGTTGGGTTTCCTGCTTTAGCGATGCCCTCAAACACACACTGGAACTTCTTCTTCAGCCTATATTTAAGGCTACGATGATGAGCGGCAGCAGAAAGTCCTAAATGGAAAAAAAAAGTTTGTGTTTTACACAATACGCATGATAAGAAATTACTTAACACATGGAGACATTAGTAAATATTATCCATCATATTACATATTTTTAGAAATTGTTTTACTGTCAGCCATCTCTTCCTGCTTCATTCTCCCCAGGAAGTCCACTGTGATCTTCACAAATGCCTCTCTGCTGCTCCTCTTCTCCTCATCATCATCCCTGTGACTCTCTAAGCATTCTGGGTAATCTGGACTCAGAACCTTCTGGATCTTCTTCAGCTCGTCCTTCACAAAAGTGATGATGTTGTCCTCCAGCAGCTGGAACAGAATACTTTATGAGCGACCCAATCAGACTGAAATCATGGAGCCAAACATCAGATCCATGTTGGACACACTGACGATCCACTGGTCTACAAAGAGCAGCATGGAGACGACTGTGAATAGATGTAAAAGTAGTTGTTGTACATGTACAGACCATAAATATGGAGTTCAGGTCTGTTTGATGCTGCTGGGCAGACTGACCACTGGGAACCTCTGAGCTCTGCTGGTCCACTCTGTGGAGAAATGATGAAGAATTTCTGGAATTTTTAAAAAAAAAATTGAATGGTTTTTTTTTTTTTAGTTCAAATTTTAGTTGTTAGTTTTTTATGGACTGTGGGGGCAGACTTTTTAATCCCATGTATCATATCATTTTAGTATAGCAAGATACTTCTGACACCAATTGTATGCATGCATGTCAAATGTTATCACAAGTAGGCCCCAGGTTTTATTGCACCTTCACAGAGAGTACATTATAGACTTGAAGATCTCCAGACACCCTACTCTTAGGGAGGTGATGGATGGTCGTAACTTTAACCTACTCTGCTTGTTGGGTTTGGCGTAACTCACCTGCCTGCCTCCCTGCCAGGTTCTTTACAGTGAGAGAACTTGGTCTGGTTTAGCCTCACACGGACCTTACTTCCCCCCATGCCTTGCTTCCACCTGTAAAATTAAGATTAATGCCTCTTGCTTCCCCCTTTCTTCCTTTGGACTCTGCTGCCACACTCCTAGTGTGACTCAGGTTTTCATGTTATGTGACTTTTACTGAAATTGTTGTAGTCGAGATTAGTGCTTCACAGTTCTGCTTTTGTTCACAGCGTACTACAGTAATACTCTGGTATAGTATCTAGTAATTTTGAAGTTTTTGCCCGTCATAGTGAGTTAATTTAATTTCTTAGCCCCTGAGCATGGTGCATTGTGTTAGTGTTTTAGTTGGAGCCAACTCCAGAGTTTAGGTGTATTTCCACTCACCTTCAGTTCATGTTTAGTATGTGTGTTCTGGTTTTGGTCGAGTGAATGCTCGTGCGAGTTGCTCCCACTATTCATCGCTAACCATGTCGCTACTTTTATTGCTATTGGTGCTCTTTACTCCTGCTACTTGTACCTTGTTACCTGCTACTTGCCCCCTTGGTTTTGCTACCCTTTTCTCCTGTTACTGTTATCACCACTCACTGCTATCCTCTCCCGGCATCCCAGCTACTCCCTCCAATGGATTCCTGTTCTATTCGTGTCCATACGGCCCATCTGTGTCTCTGCTCCTGTTCATGATGTGGCCTCCCAGGATTTATGCACTGTCTGTGTGGGCCTGGATCCTTGTGTCATCGATCCTTCAACCCTGTACTGAAATCCATCAATACACAGCTGATGAGCTCCTTCGACTCTGCTTTTCCCTGGCTGCTCCACCGCCTGCTGTTCTTCACCTCCATGCGGATATTGTTTTCCTCTCTTGCCGAAGTTACATCCATGGTATTTTAATCAAGATAATTCTAAGCAACTACAATCTCTCTGGTCCACCTCTTGCCACCCTTCACAGAACCCTGGCAGGGCTGTTGACCACAATGTTTTGGCTAACCTGACCAGGTCGCCTAGCACTCTCACACAGTCTGACAGTACTTGCGTCAACTTCGGCCTGCTTAACATCCGTTCGCTCATGAACAAAGGTCATCTTGTCCAGGATCTCCTAAAGGACCGTCAGTTTTACTTTTTCTATTTGCCGGAGACGTGGCAACAGCCCAACGACTTTTCACATCTGGAAGACCAAAGGTGTGAAAACAGCTGTCTATTGCCTATTGTTACTGTAAGAGGTATTTAACTGAGGGCCACGCTAGGCTCAGTGAGGGATTTCGCCGATCATCTGCCCTGCGATGGCTTTTCTCTGCGCATCAAGCTTGGGTTTCGGGGTTTTCTTTTTTTATTAAAGGATCTTAGCTACCACTCACAATAAAGTACGCTTTCTTCTTCTTCTTCTTCTTCACTGTTTGTCTGCAGGCTTTATTTAGATGGAAAACTCCCACAACAGGACTTACTCCTTCCAACTGCACAGCTGACAAACTACCATTCTCTGATCACCTGCTTCTTTCTTTTAATGTCCAAATGACTTTTTCCATAATCAAGAACGCTCACACTATTTCTTTTCAGAATATCAAGAAAATAAATCTTGATATTCTTTCCTCTGCTTTTTCTAGCTGATGTCTCTCAACAACCTGTCTATTCAAGATGAGCACCTCTGTTCTTTAAAGGCAAACATGAACCCACTCAGGTCACACTTTCCCCACAGATATGATCATCACTGTCCTCAAACAGCAAATGACCAAGTCGAACATTTGGATCTTTTCTCTTTCATTGTTTTCTTTGTGAAAATCTCGGGATGTTTCAGGTCACGTTTATGCAGGAAAACAAAAACATGTAAAGGAGTCATCACAGTTCTCTGACCTCGTTGGTCCAGGTTCAGCACTGAAGTATGGAGGTTCATCTTTGGACCGGTCACTCCTCACAGAGGGACAACTGGATCCTGCAGACTCTGCTCTGTCCTCCTCTTCCTTCATCATCATCTTCTTGTGGACTTCAGTCGGTCTGAGAGGTAAACCACAAACACTCAGTGAGTTGACATTAACAGGAGTAACTGAGTTACAGTCAGTGACCTCTGACCTGTCATGTAACCTAGAAACCAGGTCAACATGTCTGTAGGTTCTCAGTCATCCAGGTCATGGTTATCTAAGGAGCTTGAAACGAAAAGAGACTTCTTTAAGTTTCTTGAAGATGTTTCATCTGAGAAGCTTCTGCAGTTCTAAAACCAAATGGTGGAGAGTCCCAGATATTTAAACCCTCGAGGGAAAGAGAGGGGCGCTGACCCACTTGTGATGAGGCACATGATCAATAGTGGGTTTTACTGACTCTCACTAGCTCTGCTTTGACAGTGACAACCATCACTGAGCAGCATATGAAAGACAATTGTGCAAAAATAACTGCATGTTGTGGGTCAATGTTTGTTCATGTTAGATGTATTTCCTCTTGGTTGTAATCGGTGTTGGTCATTGCTCAAAAAGTAATTAGCCTGACTGCTCATCACTTTGTGACCTGTTCAATTTCAGTAGCCTTTCAGTTTATCATGGTGCTGGTCTGGTGTCAGCATTTACTCAGCTTTAACCCTCTGGGGTCCAGGGTATAACTGGCCATTTTTACCTACTTTTGATTTGACCTCTATATTTCACCTTTAAAAACTGTTTGCTTTGCCTTGTTTAGTATCTTTTTTTTTCAGCACAACATAAAGTGTTTGAATTTACAGTTAGTTTTTCATTTTGACTAACTGTACTGGCACAACTGATATAAAATCAGACAAAAAAACATAAAATCCGATTAGGCAAAATGTGATATTTTTTACTGTACAAACCCCAAACATGTTTAAGAGCATTATGAAGTCATTGAAAGAGTAGTTCAAAAATGAAGATTCACAGGGCTTTTACTTTGAAATCCAAAATAAGATGGCGTTGATAATGACAGGGCACAATTAGGGTACAAGGCTGTGTCATATAGATCTAACATTAGAGTTTGTAAAAAAAAAAGAAGCCTAAATTATATGTTATTATGTTCTTAACATATCTGTTAATTCACTCGAAGTTGGCTTTTATTTTGAAATCCGGTTTCCACATCCATTCCCGTAATACTTTGAATACACAGGGAACGTAAAACAAACTGGAGGCTGGCTTGACTGCAAGTCTCGAATTGGAGGCTGGCTTGACACAAGTACACAGCTAATGTTAGCCAGGAAAACATCCCACACTGACTTTAATACAAACAATACAAACTTCTTTCTCAGGAGACTGAAAAGATTCGGCATGAGCCCCCGCATCCTCAGGACCTTCTATCACTGTGCCATTGAGAGCATCCTCACTGGATGCATGACCACCTGGTATGGCAACAGCACCGCCTACAACTGCAAAGCTCTCCAGCGAGTAGTGCGGTGCTCTGAACGGATAATTGGAGGTGAGCTTCCCTCCCTCCAAGACATCTACAGGAAGCGCTGCCTGAGGAAAGCGGGGAGGATCATCAAGGACTCCAGTCACCCCAGCCATAAACTGTTCAGACTGCTTCCATCAGGAAGGAGGTTCTGCAGCATCCGGTCCCGTACCAGCAGACTGAGAGACAGCTTCTTCCATCAGGCCATCAGACTGCTGAACACGTCATAGACACCTCAGCTTCACTACTGGAACTTCAACATTATGCACTCCATACTGTACAGTAATGCCACTGTTTTGCACATGTCTCACTCTGTATATTTTATATAATTATTATTGTTTACTCTATTTAATTTGTAAAAATGTGTATACACACACACACACACACACACACACACACACACACACACACACACGTAGAAAAACATTTAGTATACACATCCAGAAATGCATACACTATTATATATTGTACATATATTTATTAGTTTCAGATGTAGCCATTCTTGTATTTTGCTTGTTTACGTTATTGTATTTTGCACAACTCTGTTGCTTGTGAAGCTCGCACACAAGAATTTCACTCACATGTGCTGTACCAATGTACCTGCACATGTGATGTGACAATAAAAGTGATTTGATTTGATTTGAAACACACACAGTTTGTTGTGTGAAGAAATCCAACATGAGCTGAACAAACAGTAAAGTTCCTAAAGACAAACTGTTAAAGGAGGAAACGAAGCAAACTTACAGTTTCTTCACACCAACAACAAGCGCCACTCCACGAAGTTCAGGAAGTGAAAGTAAACTTTGAGCCTAATGCGGCGTTTGCGGACAGTCGGAAGCATCAAAACGCTGTGCTGCGTTCAGATAAACCTCGGAAATTCCTAAACCTCTTGCAGGTCGTGATTTAGTTTTCCCGTTTAAAACACAAACATATGTCATCACTTTGTTGTTCTTCTTCCTGCAGCATTTGAATGTTTCAGTACTAAACTGATGTTTCTTCAAAGCTCATTTCAACCTGTTGAAGTAATGAATAAAAAGGGCAGACTGAGTGTGAGAGCCAAAGTGAATCTTTTGTGTCTTTGTAGTGGTAGCGTAGGTGTTTAGATTTCCCTGCACCTCAGGTGATTGCATGAGGGCGTGGTCCTATTCTCAAATGATATAAGTTCATAGATGCTGTGACGGAGTTACACCGTCCCGAGCCGCCGACAGCTGATCTGGGCGCATACACGCACCACCACCATTAGTTTTTACAATTACCGTGGCTGCGGCGACCGGGCAGATAAACAAAAAGGGGTGAGAGGTATATTTTGAGCAGCGCAGAGGGTGGCCAGCATATTTTCCCACTTACCTTCAATAAAGCCGGTAGTGGAGACTCGCTGTGATCGCCGATTATACGGGGGTTATGCAAGCCGATGGTATGGTGTTCCGCTTGAAGGGTCACGTGAACTGCATTATTCTTTTGGTTTGTTTGGTGTTATTGTGAAACACTGTAGGCTGCCTGGAAGTGGCCATAAATGTCTGTATATACATATATGTATTGTAGGAATACAGCGGGAAATAAGCTGAGGGGGAAAGACGGTTTGATAAAAGAAATAATAAAGAGATGACTATTACGCCTAGTGGGAGGGGCTATGGGGTATAAGAGAAGGCGGTCAGGGCCCACCTGTTGTCTTTTTTCCAGTGAGCTGTTACAGAGAGGGTAACATGCAGACTGTGTTTTGTATATAGATGTTTGTTGTGCTGACTTAAGTCAGTTCTATTTTCTTTGTAAATAACTTTTTGTGCACCTGGGAAGCCGGCAGAATAAATAAATTATCCACACTGAATGCTTTCCGATAGTGATGGCCAAATGAAGCTTTCCGAAGCACTGAAGCTTGTATTGAAAAACGGTTCATTACTCGAAGCTTTTCAACACAGTCCTCTCCGGTGACATCTGGTGGCGAATATTTAGAAGAGCAGCTTGAATCTGCAAAATAAAACGGACTGCTCAATCATCACTGCTCACTCAAGAGTGGAGTTCTCTCTGATATTGGGCCACCGTTCCGTTGCTTTGAACATGTAATTGGTTTAGTTTTCTCGATTGGGGGGCTGAAAAAATGTAATGCGTATCTGCGTAATACATTTTGATCAATAAACTTTCCCTATTTAAACATGCACTATGGTGTGGCCTTTCTTTGCTCATAACTCCTTGATGTTGGTAAATACAATAAGTGAGCAATATATATAATATACATATGAGAATGCACAGCACATTATGGAGTATGCCCCTGCTGTGGAGTCCTGCCTCCATCTACTTGTCGTTTAATCACTGGACAGCTGGACAGGTTCATACAAAATATTAGATGAGGCCAATTGTCCTATACATATTTTTGACCTAGGGGTGGGATTGATTGTGAACTGGAAAGGGAAAATGCTTAGGAAGCTGAGTACGGCTGCATCGTCACTGATTTGTAGAATCATTTTGATTTGATACAGGATTCAATTTGATTGGAATCTGGAAAGTTTTGCCTCAGTCAGAAATATTACAAGTCTGATCATTTAACAGTATATATCCATAATTTCGTATCTATTAAAAGAAAGCTGACACATGTGAGACTTAATTAGAGATGTAAACAGAGAGTTATGAAATTTAGCATGGATTGTAATCAGAAAGGCGATAATCAAAACCCACCCCTAATCAAGAACTTGCAAAGTAAAAACATGATCTATGTCAGGTAGCCCTTTTGTTATTTACATTTAAAAAGAGGATTAGTGTTACTGTGCGCTGGCTGAGTCTGTTTCTTTTCTTAGAAATAGTTTCTCCTGCCCTGGAGAAAATCCACTTGCATGGAACAGAAGAGGCTGTGGAGTGCAGGAACTACACTGCAAGCTGGTAGATATGCAGGTATTCCTGGGTCCTGCAGACTATCACCTAACAACAATAAACAAAATGATTTTCTAAACTGTAGCAATGTAATGTACGTATAGTGTCAAATACATTTTTGTAGTCTTCATCAGCTTTAATTCACATGGAAGTGTTCCTGAAGTCATATGCTGTAATGATATTTACATTATGAAAACATGATTTTGGACATTTCAAGTTTTTCACTTCGGCAGATAAAATGAATTGAGCAAAATCAACTCAAAATATCTCCACACGCCAGAACGTCCTCTCTTCCTCGCTGGCTCCATATCTGTCAGTGGAATGATCACCTCGTCGCTATCTGTCACCATCAACACACTCCACGAATCCCGTGGATGATTCACTTCCTTATATCCGTTTGAATCAGGTACCGAAGCAGTTACGTGCGTAATGAAGCTTCGGACGTCACTGGTCACGTGACTTTTGCCAAACGAAGCAAGCCTCGACACAGTGCTTCTGAACCAGTGTGTTGTTTTTTTCGACGCACGCTCCGGAGCGCCAGCTTCAAGCGGGCCATCACTACTTTCCGACTACGCCTGTATTTGTTCGGGAGAAGTTTAGGAGAGGACCAGATGTGCTTTTTGGTTTGAATGAAAGTGAAAAGTTTACTTGTGTTTTGAAATAAACACACAAACACAAGTAGGCTCAGTTTGGCTTATTGGGGACGAGTCACAGCTCAAACCAACTCAGCCGGCAGCATCTTTATTTGTGGATGGAAATCACAACACTGAGAGTGGATCCCATGGTGTTTAAGGTGTGACATGTTCAGTATTCAATTCAATTTTATTTGGATATTGCCAAATCACAACAGCAGTCGCTTCAAGGCGCTTTATATTTTACAGTAGATACAGAGAAAAACCCAACAATCATATGCCCCCTATGAGCAGCACTCTGGCGACAGTGGGAAGGGAAAACTCCCTTTAAACCACCCGAGGGATAAATAAAGTTCACCTAATATACTCTAAATCTATCTAATGATGGAGACCATGTGTTTGGTATCTGAGCTGTAAGCAGCTCCATCTGCTGCCTTCTCTTCCACTGACCCAGAGGAATTCCTTTATCCTATAAAACATGTGGGACATTTATACTGGTGCTGCTCCCAGTAGGACCATCAATATTCCTGCACACTGTGAATGACTGGACTAGTTTGGAGTTTTCTTTGGGATGATATTTGAAATCTTCATCAGCTTCTGTGGCTGCAGCAAATGAAAAGCACGTTTTCTAACAGGATCTGTGGAAGCCCTGCTGGACCTGGTCTGCAGATGGTCCCGTTCATTTTAAAGTCCAGCCTGCGTCTGCTGCAGAGCGCTGAGCTGTTAGCAACATGAACTCTTTAGAAACTGCAAACACGTCGTCCCCTCAATCCCAGTGAAACTGTCTCTTTAAAACAAGCCTTTGGTTTGGAACCAGCTGAAAATCCACTTCAGCAAACAGGAAGTGAAAAACATTTGATTCTAACATGAATTAAAGCAGAAAGCGACTGAAATCCAACAAACAAAGTAACTCAGAATAGAAACAAAGTGTTGCTTTGTACAGAAACAGCAGTGAATGAAAATCATTCAATCAGGCGTGTGTCATCCTGCAGAGGTCATGTGTGTGTAAATGTTGTTGTGTGTTTGTGAATCAATCCTCCCTCGTGTTTAATGTCAGCAGTGTTTCACACACACGTTCATATGTGAAGCGGTGTGTGTTGGAGTGTTTCCACAAACACAGCAGTCAGAGTGGATGTTGTAGGACACAGGTGTGGAACTCCAGGCCTCGAGGGCCGGTGTCCTGCAGGTTTTAGATGTGTCCTTGATCCAACACAGCTGATTTAAAGGCTAAATTACGCCCTCAACATGTGATGAAGTTCTCCAGAGGCCTGTCAATGAACTGATCATTTGATTCAGGTGTGTTGACCCAGGATGTTATCTAAAACCTGCAGGACACCGGCCTGGAGGCCTGGAGTTTGACACCCCTGTTGTAGGAGGTGTTTGTATAGTGAAGAGTGTGTGCAGGACTCCAGCTGCTCCAGCAGGCGTCTCCTTTGTGCTTCAAACACAGGCTGCATTTGAACCTCGTGTCTTCTATCAGTAACCTCTTCAGTGAATCTTCTCTCAGCACATGTTGTCCCCCTGCTGATCTCTGCAGCTCATTCAAAGGAGAGCAGCCTGGGAAACATCAGCTTTGAGTTAGAAACATTCAGGGTCAGATTTACCGACATCTGCAGCAGCACAAAGACTTCTTTAGATGGTAAAAAGCTTCTGGATTTACTGACGCGGCTCTTTCTCAATATTCAGTTACACTAGTCTGTACTTCAAAGGTTCACACAAAACAATGGTCACATGTGTAAGCAGTTTGTGCTTCAGCCGACTGTAACAGGCCCAAATAAACTCCTCAGCTCTGCGTTGTGTTGCATTTTTAAAGAAGAGATAAGATAAGACTTTATTGATCCCACGACGGGGAAAGAACACAAGGAATCTGTGCAGATTTATTTCCTGAGTGGAAATATAACAGTGTGGGCTCAGTACAAATGGCTTCACCACTCCACATAGCACACTCTGGTGTAGCTTCAGCAGACTGACAGTCATTTCTGCAGCCAGCCTCGACTAACCGGCCACACCAACAGGGGGCGCTGTTTCCCCCAGTGCACTGACATTTGTGGCAGTAATAGCACAGAAAGCCTGTTCCACATGTATGCCTGAATACAAACAAACAGATGTTAGAAGGCTTTGATTTTTATTTGAGTGGACAATCAAACTGGCAATAGACAGCAGGGGTTTGGAAGAGAACTGAACATCTAATCTGATCATTGTTAGAGCAGCATTCAGGATCTCCACGTATTAACACACTGTTTCTGCTGAAAATGGTTCCTCTTAAATGCAGATATTTTATTGTTAGATTTAATGTAGAGTGTTAAATATCAACACTTCACAGAGTTCTTCTGATCCTTCAGCCGATGGAAGACAAAACACTGCTCAGTCGACCCTTTCACACTTTATTCTCTCACAAAGTTACTTCTGGAAGGGAGATGCGTCCTGCATGGTGACACACCCCTAACAGTCTTTATTCCCAGCTCATTCTAGTCTAAACAACAGTGTCCCAGTAACTTTCCACTAGAAGATGCTCCCTGTTATCTACTTTCTCCCAGGCAAGCGAGAGTCTACAGTCTTCTAGCCCCCAAGGACACGTAGCCTGATGCCTTTATTTTCAGGGCCGTGTCCACTTAATACTACAATATATGGTTACGTGGCATTTTAGTTCATATAAAGCAGAGAACTGAAGCATTTCAAATAATTTCATCTCAACAAGAGTCAGCTGTTTAAAGAAGAACAGATGATGAAAGGACTAGACAGGGTTCAGGACGCACGCTGAAGTCATGTGCCCACCAGCTGCCGGGGTGTTCACCAACATCTTCAATCTGTCTCTGCAGCAGGCTGTAGTCCCAACATGCCTCACATCAACTACCATCATTCCTGTGCCCAAAAGACAGTCAGTAAAATGTCTGAATGACTGTCGCCCGGTCGCTCTGACACCAATGACCATGAAGTGTTTGAGAGACTCTTTCTTTCACACACCAACATCCCTGCTGACCTGGACAGCCTACAGTTTACTGCAGGAACAGATCAACAGAGGATGCAGTCTCAATCACACTTCACACCAGCCTGACTCATCTGGAGCATCCCAATACATATGTTAGGATGCTATTTGTAGACTTCAGCTCGCCATTTAACACCACCATGGGTGGCTGTAGCTCAGGTGGTAGGTCATCTACTGATCGGAAGGTTGGTGGTTCGATTCCCGGCTTCCCCTAGTCTGCATGCCAAATATCCTTGGGCAAGATACTAACCCGAAATTGCTCTCCGATGCATTCATCGGAGTATGAATGTGTATGAATGTCAGTTGTGGTTGTGCGAATGGGTGAATGCACAAGTTGTGTAAAGCGCTTTGAGTGCTCAGAAGAGTGGAAAAGCGCTATATAAGAACCAGTCCATTTACCATTACCATTTACCATTGTGCCACACAAACTTGTAAACGAGCTGAATGACCTGGGACTAACCACCACACTCTGCTCATGGATCTTGGATTTCCTCACAAACAGGCCACAGAAGGTCAGGGTGGGCAGCCTTACATCATCTGCTATCACCATGAACACAGGAGTCCCGCAGGGCTGCGTTCTCAGTCCAGCTCTTTTCACTCTATTCAAACCCATCCACTCCTCTTCTAACACCACAGTGAAGTTTGCTGATGACACTACAATAGTGGGAAGGATATCAGACAACAGCGAGTCTCACTGCAGAGAGGACGTCCAACATCTAATCAGAGGGTGTGGAAACAACGAGCTGGTTCTGAACACTGCCGAAACAAAGGAGATGGTTGTAGAGACAGAAGAGCCAAGAAAACAACACGACCACCCCTCCACATACTTGGTGAGGAAGTTGAGGATGAATGGCATTAAATTCCTGGGCCTACACATAACAAAAGATCTCACATGGACTATTAACACATCCCACTCAGTGAAGAAAGCACAGCAGAGA
Source organism: Copadichromis virginalis (assembly GCF_057382275.1). Lineage (NCBI taxonomy): Eukaryota > Metazoa > Chordata > Actinopteri > Cichliformes > Cichlidae > Copadichromis > Copadichromis virginalis. The sequence goes on from NC_140620.1 coordinate 3,017,275, forward strand.
CTTTTCTTCCTAAGGAAACTTAAAAAAGAAAATGTGCCGACCAGGCTCTTAGTAAACTATTACAGGAGCACAGCAGAAAGCATCCTCTGTCACTGCATCACAGTGTGGTGCTTCAGCTGCACTGCAGGAAACCGTCGAACTCTGACCCAGACCGTCAAACTGCCCAGGAGATCATTGGAACCAAACTCCCGAATCTCCACATCAGGGGTGCCCAATCCCGGTCCTCGAGAGCTACCGTCCTGCAGCTTTTAGATGCATCCTTGTTCCCACACAGCTGAATCAAATGAATGGCTTGTTATCAGGCCTTTGCCAAACATGATGGCATGCTGAAGAGATCAAACCATTTGATTCAGCTGTGTTGGAGTAGGGATGCATCTAAAAGCTGCAGGACGGTAGCTCTCGAGGACCTGGATTGGGCACCCCTGCTCCACACGGTCTATGCTAGCTGTTTGCAGAAGCCAGCTAGCTGCATCATCAAGGGCCCAACCCATCCAGGTCACAGACTTTTTGTACCCCTCCCATCAGGGAAGAGATACAGGCCAATCAGAACCCACACAAACAGACTAAAGAGCAGCTTTTTCCCAGAGCTGCAGCCTGTGTCACCCCTCCCCCAACACACCATAGCTAACTCTCCCTCTCTCTCCTTTACCCCATGTCATTAATGATGGGATTTCCGGCTCTTTTTAGGGAACCGGCTCTTTCGGCTCCGTACCAGCTTTAATTTATTTATTATTAACAATAATATAAAATTATGCACAAAAGGAATTACTAATGTAAAAAATGTGGTTTTATTTATATGTTTATATATAAATATATGCGGTGGCCCCCAGAGACAAAGCACGTACAAACTCCAAAACACATTTCTAGCGTTAACTGAACTTCCAAAACAGAGCTACTAGATCACTTAAATTACACAGTTGAAAGCATATGTGTATTGTTTGTGTATTTATACACATGCATTCATATATATTCAAATAATTTTTAAAAAATGTTCATTTACCTGTTACTACCACACACCAAATCCGGTCGTTGGTACTTCCTGGATTGTTTAGCCACTAGGTAAAAAAGCTCAACACTGCCCCCTAGCATCCTGGAGCACTTCTGTTGTGTTTTGTACGTGTTTTGGAGTTTGTACGTGCTTTGTCTGTGGGGGCCACCGTAAATATATTTTTATTTATTCACTCCACATAAAATGTAATAAATAAATCATATATTACAATAACCAACTATTCACAGTTCAGCTTTTAACTATTGAAATTTTCAGCCTTTTCCTTTTAAACAAATTTAAAGTGAAACAACACAAAACACTGCAATCTACAACACAATTAAATATAAATTGCAATATTTGAAGTTTACACAGCTACATTCTCACCTGTAAATATCTTAAAAGTTGATTTTGTGACCCAGGAAGAGTAATATTTAAAAGTTTTTAGCTCCACCATTGACGCGTCTGAGTTTTGGACAAAATGCATTCTGGGATATTTAGCATGCTCGATAAAAAAGGATTAGCGAGACCACATCCGGGAATTTTGAGCGTACTTGGCTTGATGGTTGAACTGGAGCAGTACTTGGTCTGTAAGTGATGATGTATCACGAGTCCACGAGAACACAAGTCCACATATTGAGAAACAGCCTCAGAGTCAGTTTGTGCCAGTATTCATTTGTTTTGGTTGTCAGTGATTTATCAACTAGTAAAAAGCTGCCGCACCAGACAAACCAGTGTTCCATGTTAACTGGTTTTTATTCATGTTTTTCACTCTCTGTGTTCCAGATGTTGGCTCTGCAGATTCCTCATTTTTATTGAACGTTTGTCTCTGTTTGTCAGTGTTTCTGATATTTGATTAAAGACCTTGGCAAAAAAAGCTTTCCAGGTTGTGCCAGTGCAAATGCAGACACACATCATTATGTTCTTCAGACCACAATGATTTTAATTAACTCAGATTAACTGGTGATGGTCGCAGACAGTTGATGGGTATTCTGAAAAATAAATCATCTTAAATAATCAATCTCAGGTAATATCAAACGTCACCACTGTGTATTTGTAATGTTTTATTAATTCTGGGAATGAGAGTCATTTAGCAATTCACTACAGAGACCTCAAACAATAAATACACTTATCAGCTCTACCTTCATTTTAGTCCAATGATTGTCTCAAAGAAACCTACTAGTGCACATCTCACACTGATCAATAAAGCACGTAGCATTAGATGAGTCAGATTGGATACAAGTTTAAGGAACCTGGATGAAATCATGTGTTTCTTGTAGGCTGACAGGTGAGCAGAGTGTATGCAGGTAAAATGAGGGTCTGTTGAGCTGATCGTTGGTGTCAGGAGGAAAATGTCAGCTTGTTATTAAGTTCTGGATTATGTTACAGAGACACAGGACCAGGCAGAATTTTAATGAAAGTCGTTTCTTGAAAGGGGGGATTTAGACACAGACATAGTGAAACACTGGGGACAAGACAGACCATGTAATATACTACCAACACACTCATAACTAAGAATACATAGAATAACCTAAACTAGACTGAAAGGCAACCTGTTAATAATACTAAAATTTAACATCCTTTAAATATACCTAAGAAATCACAAATACAACAATAAACGCTTAATGCTGGGTCACATGACCCAGGATGGTGACAAACATCTGGAGCCACATGTTGTATTTGGTACAGATTTGATGTCAGATGCATAAAACTACTCTTCCTGACACAAACACTGAGGCACTGTCACTTCTCCTTAACATGAAAACATTATGAAGCTCTCTCTGAGTAGAGATGTCAGTGCTGATCAGTAATCAATAAATAACTGGTGTTTATTAATAGTAGTGTGCCATCTGTTAGAAAGAACAAACAAACATGTGGTGTGCATCTGAACATGTAGCATAGAGAGTATCGGGGAAAAGCATCTACACTGCTGCCTGATGCTTCTTTACTTGTTTGACAGCAGGGGAAGGATCTCCCAATGTTTCTGACAGCTGATGGAGTTTGTTGAAGCTCGTACCAACATGTGCTTTGGCTCCTTCGTCCACTCATCTTCTCATCTCCTCCAGTTTCTGGACCTTCTCTGTGTCTCCTTTCTGCTTCATCTTTTCAATCAGGAAGTCCAAGTGGACCATAGTGGACGCTGAATCCGCTTTCAGAGCGATCTGCTCCAGTCTGACAGCATGTTGGTAGGACTCGTCCAGGAACCGCGACTTCTCGGCTGTCAGCTGTTTCATTTCATTTTCAAGATTTTCTGAAAGACTCAATATTTTCTTAACACTAGGAGTCCCAGGCTTCTACCTTTCTACCTTTAAAACCCGGAGAGCAGCCAAATGGCTGGTAGGCTTTTAGCTAAGCTTTAAGGACAGAGAGGACAGAGAGGACAGATGGTTTGAAATAGGAGTGAAAGAAGCATCTATGTCCACTGTGAGCGGCCATCTTTGAACAGAGGCGGGGTTTACGACACCAACTCTCTGCCATCTATAATCCAGTTTTGAGATCCCTCCCCAGACGCCTTAACGCCCACTCACATCCTGGGCCATCTGACCTCAGGAATTCGCATGATAAGGTGGGGCCAGGTTTCACAATGAACCCACCCAAAACTCTGGCTCATTGTGTCCCACACCCAGTTTCACACCTTGGCTCAGGTGATTAGAGGATCATCAGGGGTCCTTTTGTCCCTCTGTGGGGGTCACTCCCACTAGGTTTATATCTGGGACTCTCCACCATTTGACCTTAGAACTGAAGAAGCTTCTCGGATGAGAGGTGAAACGTCTTCAAGCAACTTAAAGAAGTCCAGACGCTTTTCTTTGCAAGCTCCTTTGACCAAAGACTGATAAGTTCGCTGCAATTTCCAGTGTGTGGGGATCATTGGTCACCAACTGCATCACGTGCTACAACCCTGGTCTACATATCACCGTTGATGAACAGCTTTTCCCATCAAAGACTCGGTGCTGTTTCCTCCAGAATATTGCAAGTAAACCTGACAAGTTTGGGATCAAGTTTTGGGTGGCTTGCGACTCTGCTGGCAGCCAGCTGTGCCAGAGTATTACATATATGAGAGTGGCTTCTGTCTCTCTGTCTGGTGAGAGGTCAGGAGCTAGTCGGGGTTGCAAAAGAGCAGTTTGTCGCAGAACTGCTGCTGATGTTTCAAGACGATAAGCGAGCATCCGGCAGTGACAGGAAGTACCTGCCGTGAAGACGAAGACAATGTTCTTTTTAAACTTTGTTAAAAGTCATTGTGGTTTTGATCTGACCTATGTATGAAATGGATCTGACGTTGAGGGGGTGTCATTAAATTTAAGCCCTGATGATATAAAATATCTGTTTATGCTTTGATGAAGTCGGAGATCAGCCCTGTCTGCGAACGGAGCTGGTCTTCCCACGCGTGTATTCATTAAAATCAATTGTTTGACCAAGCGCGACCTCACACAGAACTATTTTACACATCCAACCAGAACACAACCTGATCATTTCTACAGTTCACTAAGTTCAGCTTCACCTGAACGTCAGTGATGAAGCTGCTCTGACTCCATCACAGCTCACAGCTGTTGGAATGAGTCAAACAATGAAGAAGGTTCAGAAGCAGCTGATGATTTTACAGAAACATGATGCAAACATGAGAATGGACACATGATTTTTTATTAACAGACACTGTTTATGTTTCACTGTGCATGACGTCATCAACACTGACACCAGGGGGCGCTCATCACCAGCCTGAGGAACTGTGATAATGGGGGGAGACGCAGTATTGTGTGTACTACAGTCGGACAGAAGGAAAAACTTCTGAAAACATTTCCATCCTTCCCAAAAGTGTTTAAGTCAAATGTTAAAAACATATAAGTACAATAAAACACAGGGTCTTACATAAAATTAGTGATGCAGTTGTGCACTGAGCACCTTTCCAATGTTCCTTCCTCAGATGAGTCCAGCTGCTGAACACATTAACATCTGTATGTAAATGTAGCCAAGAACCAACCTGAGCACTGCTGGGAAAATACAAAGGCAACCATCAAAGTGCTGTATTATCTTATTTATGTTGACTTAGATCCACACCACGATTTATAAAAACTATAGAACTAAAATAACAACAATCGTCTGCTTCTTTAAAATTTCTTTCATTACATCAAACCAGTGAAAACTGAAAAAAAACAAAGAGCTGTTAGCATGTTCAGACCAGCTTTGAGACAGAGACTGTAAAGTTCTGCACTTTAAATCCTGCCTGTGTTCCTGCAAATGATTCACACTGAAAGTATCTTAGTTTAGTATTGAGTGAGCCACAAAGCAGCCTGATAGCTTTAAAACAGTAAAAGTAAATGAAATTGACAGTTTCAGTGTAATTCAGACTAAAGTCCAGCTGCAGATAAGGAATACCATTAAGTCAACAGTGTCTGAGTGAGTACTTCTCTGGTTAAAGTCCCTGTTTTCTTTCACCGTTTGTTTTTTAGATTTGGAGTCTGTGGTTGGTTAGATTTAAGATGAGTCATTGTTTTGCTGAGGCGAGGGTGGTTTAAGATGTGTGTAGAGTTTTATTCAACAAAGAAAGCACCATCCATTCGTCTCCAGTCGAACAGGGGAAAGGTCAAATTAAACCTTTGAAATTCCTTTCACAATAAATCCATAAATAAACAAAATCAAACACAGAAAAGTGTTTAAACCCACTTTTCCATAAAGCTGTCAATAGGAAATGTTCCAGTAAACATGTCTGTGTTTCTGCTGTTTTCCTTTCATGCGTCCACAGCTGACAGGTAACCCTATTGGAGTCGCCATAGTGACGGGTGGCGTCTCAGCTTCAGCGTGTTGATGGGCACAGCCATGGTTACCACAGCTGGAGTTGGTGTACGGCGAGCTGTGAGAGGACAGAGATGGAGAACGCACATTTAACTCTTTAACAGGAGATACGTTACGACTAACAGACGACTGCTGTCTACATGATGTCTTTGCAGCCCTTGTGCTACATGTTACACAACTTTTCTTCATGCCAACAAGACTGAGGTGCCACATAGTCGACACATACAGCTGATTATGATGCATGTTTTACTATTGCTATGTTCACATCATCTGCTTGGCTTTATCACTGAAAGCCTGGAGATCCTCTGACGTGTGCATGGCTGATGTGAAGTATGATTAGTCCTACATGACATCAACAACAGAGGCAATGAAAGCTTTGTTGTTAACAGGTTGTAGGTAAAGTCAAATGTCTACTTCTACACTTGTGTTGGGTAAAGTTCTTCTCACTGCAGCAGAGTTATATCTGTGCTTTCACAGGGCGTGATGTGGAGCTCAGCGCTGAGGTGCAGGTCTCCTTGGAGACGGCATCCTGGCTGAAATATTATCATGCTTCCAAAACATTTCAGCTTTTATTTTGAAAGAAACAAGACTTGAAAACGAGTCCCCTTCTTCCTCTTTGTCTTTGTTCTTCAGAGGAGTGTCACCTGGACAAACTCAGGGCTGTTCTAGAGCCTTTATTATTATTTGACTCCATAGAAATAAAACTGAATCAAATCAAACAAAAACTCCCAAACAGCTAAAACACTTTGCTTTATTCTCTTTTTTAACAAATACGTTGAAGTCCATCCACAACAACACAGCTGAGATCTCCTTTGTAATCAAGTGTTTCCATCCTTTGTACAGATCTGCATACAAAACAATCATTTACGTCCCACAGAAGTCTAGTTACACGTAACTATACAAGAACTGGTGAATGACAGAAACATAAGATAAGATAAGATAACCTTTATTAGTCCCACACGTGGGAAATTTGTTTTGTCACAGCAGGAAGTGGACAGTGCAAAAGTTATGAGGCAAAAATTAGAATACAATAAGAATAAATACAGTACACAGCTGTACAGAATAGAATAAAATAAAATACTATATACAGTAGAATAAAATAAAATAAATATACAATAAGATACAAATAGAATACGAATACAAATGCTATATACAACTGAGTAAAAATACAACGATGACAGAAAGGATTATTGCACTTAGTATTATTGCATATGTATGGATGTGTGTGTTTGATCAGTTAAAGTCTTTATTATGGAGTCTGACAGCAGTGGGGAGGAAAGACCTGCGAAATCTCTCCGTCCCACACCGTGGGTGCCGCAGTCTCCCACTGAAGGAGCTGCTCAGTGCTGTCACAGTCTGCTGCATGGGGTGGGAGATGTTGTCCATCAGGGATGACAGCTTAGCCGCCGTTCTCCTGTCACTCACCACCTCCACTGGGTCCAGAGGGCATCCTAGAACAGAGCTGGCCCTTCGGATCACCCTGTTCAGTCTCTTCCTGTCCCCAGCAGAGATGCTGCCGCCCCAGCAGACCACACCATAAAAGATAGCAGAAGCCACCACAGAGTCATAGAAGGTCTTCAGGAGTGGGCCCTCCACTCCAAACGACCTGAGTCTCCGCAGCAGGTACAGCCTGCTCTGCCCTTTCCTGTAGAGGGCGTCTGAGTAAGACACATGATCACAGGTGATAACAAAAAGAGAAAGAATTCATGTGTTAGTGATGTTTTTCAGCCCTGATGGCTCATGTTGGAGAAACAAGCTGAGGTACTGTCAGGCGTCATGTGGAGGCGAGGAAGAAGGAACCCAAACGCAGGACTCGCAGGTAGGTGCAGATTTATTATGAGGAGTGGATGAACAGAACAAAGGGAGAAAATGGCTGGCTGGCTGAACGCAGGCGGAAACGACAACAGAACATCACATGAACATCAATGACACAACCCCGATCGGATGGAACTGAGGACTTAAATACACGCTGGGTGATGAATGATTAGAAACCGGTGAGTACGCAGCTGAACTTAGTCTGACTAATGATACATGGAAATAACTGGAACACAATACGCAGGCGGTATGCTGACACGGAAAACATAGATGTGAAAATAAACTGAACATGACAAAACAGAAATCACTGGGTCAACGACCCAGGAACCCTGACAGGTACGTGGAAAGTTCACACACACAAGTGGGCGTGAGCGCACACAGAGAGAGAAACACACAACTGAACCATCTGTTTGCTGTTTCTGTACTGGTGGTGGTCAGAGGGCCCGGTGGCGCCTGTGTCCGGCAGCCTCGCCTCTGTCAGTGCGTCCCAGGGTGGCTGTGGCTACAACGTAGCTGCCATCACCAGTGTGTGAATGAGTGGATGACTGAATGTAGTGTGAAGCGCTTTGGGGTCCTATGGACTAGAAAAGCGCTATACAAATGCAGGCCATTTCTGCTTTCATCATTTCATCTCTGCTGCTGTGTCAGGCTGGGGTCTCTCAGTGACGTGGTTGAGGTGAAGTATGATGAGTATCCCTGATTCAGTCCATCGAGACAAAGGGCAAAGAAAGCTGTTGTTAACAAACTCTATGGTGATGTGGCATTTAGCTCTGACTCTACGCTCTGCTGAATCCTTTGAACCTGCTGATCAGTAAAGCTCTACGTGCTGCAGCAGATTGACCTCATCTGTGTTCACAGGTGTGGACCTCAGCGCTGAGGTGCAGGAGAGTTTCATTCAGTTCTCCCTGCAAACAGCATCCAGCCTGGAAATACTGTCATCTTTCCCAGAAATTGTGCTCTTATCTCAGAGAAGAAGTCTGATGTAAATAATTTTTACATCAAAGGATTAAAGCTTCACGCCCCAAGGACCTCAACAGCTACAGGCCGGTGGCTCTGACATCCCACCTGATGAAGACCCTGGAGCGGTTGGTCCTGGCTCAGCTTCGGCGCCTAACAAGCTCATCACTGGACCCACTTCAGTTTGCCTACCAGCCTGGCATTGGAGCGGATGATGCCGTCATTCACCTCCTACATCGTTCCCTCGCTCACCTGGAGACCGCTGGAAGCACTGTGAGAATCATGTTCTTTGATTTCTCCAGTGCCTTCAACACCATTCTTCCCTCGGTTCTAAAGGACAAGCTGGTGAACTCTGGAGTGGACCATCACCTCACTACCTGGATCCTGGACTACCTCACCGACCGACCACAGTATGTGAGGACTCAGGGCTGTGTGTCGGACAGGGTCGTCTGCAGTACGGGGGCCCCACAGGGAACGGTTCTGGCTCCGTTCCTCTCCACCATCTACACTGCAGACTTCTCCCACAATTCCACCCAGTGCTTCCTGCAGAAGTTCTCTGATGACTCTGCAATAGTCGGCCTCATCCCTGTTGGACAACGTCTCCCACCCCATGCAGCAGACTGTGACAGCACTGAGCAGCTCCTTCAGTGGGAGACTGCGGCACCCACGGTGTGGGATGGAGAGATTTCACAGGTCTTTCCTCCCCACTGCTGTCAGACTCCACAACAAAGACTTTAACTGATCAAGCACACACATCCACACATGTGCAATAATACTAAGTGCAATAATCCTTTCTGGCATCGTTGTATCGTTGTACAGCATTTGTATTCTATTTTTATCTTATTGTATATTTTATTCTATTTATTCTACTGTATATAGTATTTTATTTTATTCTATTCTGTACAGTTGTGTACTGTATTTATTCTTATTGTATTCTAATTTTGCTATATAACTTTTGCACTGCCCACTTCCTGCTGTGACAAAACAAATTTCCCACATGTGGGACTAATAAAGGTTATCTTATCTTATCTTATCTTATCTTAACTGCAGTCAACAGTGATGTTCTGCACAGATCACTTTTCCATTTTGCTCTCTAGATGAGTCCCAGCTGCCTGACCTTGTGTCCAGGTGATCGTCTCACTGAGGAGCTTTTGTTCTGAAAATCCCACCTCCATGACCTGTTTCCTTTTTACTGTCTCTGCTCTTTCTTTATTAACAATGCTCATAATATCACACAATTATATTCATCACCTGCATGTTTTTATCCAGCTGCTGTTAGAACCAAACAAATAAAAAGGATGAAAAGCCTAAAATCCTTTGATTTATTACATTTGAAACAAATATGAGAGCATCCCTAACAGCACAGCTGAGACCTTTGTTTTAATCAAGCCTTTGTATCGACACACTTGTAAAGATACAAAACATAATAGAATAAATCAATATAAAATACAAGATGACCAAAAAAATGCAGCCATGTTGTGAGTTTGCATCTAAAAACATGCATGTTTCCCTTTGTACAGGCAGATTTACAGCAGACAAAGCAACACGCTGATCGACTTTGACCGCTGCAAAAACAAAACACCCACCAAGTCTGAAGTCGATCAGAGGAACTGTTGACAGACTGACAGACAAACATACAGTGGGGCAAAAAAGTATTTAGTCAGCCACCGATTGTGCAAGTTCCCCCACCTAAAATGATGACAGAGGTCAGTAATTTGCACCAGAGGTACACTTCAGCTGTGAGAGACAGAATGTGAAAAAAAAATCCATGAATCCACATGGTAGGATTTGTAAAGAATTTATTGGTAAATCAGGGTGGAAAATAAGTATTTGGTCAATAACAAAAATACAACTCAATACTTTGTAACATAACCTTTGTTGGCAATAACAGAGGTCAAACGTTTACTATAGGTCTTTACCAGGTTTGCACACACAGTAGCTGGTATCTTGGCCCATTCCTCCATGTAGATCTTCTCGAGAGCAGTGATGTTTTGGGGCTGTCGCCGAGCAACACGGACTTTCAACTCCCGCCACAGATTTTCTATGGGGTTGAGGTCTGGAGACTGGCTAGGCCACTCCAGGACTTTCAAATGCTTCTTACGGAGCCACTCCTTTGTTTCCCGGGCGGTGTGTTTTGGATCATTGTCATGTTGGAAGACCCAGCCTCGTTTCATCTTCAAAGTTCTCACTGATGGAAGGAGGTTTTGGCTCAAAATCTCACGATACATGGCCCCATTCATTCTGTCCTTAACACAGATCAGTCGTCCTGTCCCCTTGGCAGAAAAACAGCCCCATAGCATGATGTTTCCACCCCCATGCTTCACAGTAGGTATGGTGTTCTTGGGATGCAACTCAGTATTCTTCGTCCTCCAAACACGACGAGTTGAGTTTCTACCAAAAAGTTCTACTTTGGTTTCATCTGACCACATGACATTCTCCCAATCCTCTGCTGTATCATCCATGTGCTCTCTGGCAAACTTCAGACGGGCCTGGACATGCACTGGCTTCAGCAGCGGAACACGTCTGGCACTGCGGGATTTGATTCCCTGCCGTTGTAGTGTGTTACTGATGGTGACCTTTGTTACTTTGGTCCCAGCTCTCTGCAGGTCATTCACCAGGTCCCCCCGTGTGGTTCTGGGATCTTTGCTCACCGTTCTCATGATCATTTTGACCCCACGGGATGAGATCTTGCGTGGAGCCCCAGATCGAGGGAGATTATCAGTGGTCTTGTATGTCTTCCATTTTCTGATGATTGCTCCCACAGTTGATTTTTTCACACCAAGCTGCTTGCCTATTGTAGATTCACTCTTCCCAGTCTGGTGCAGGTCTACAATACTTTTCCTGGTGTCCTTCGAAAGCTCTTTGGTCTTGGCCATGGCGGAGTTTGGAGTCTGACTGTTTGAGGCTGTGGACAGGTGTCTTTTATACAGATGATGAGTTCAAACAGGTGCCATTCATACAGGTAACGAGTGGGGGACAGAAAAGCTTCTTACAGAAGACGTTACAGGTCTGTGAGAGCCAGAGATTTTCCATGTTTGAGGTGACCAAATACTTATTTTCCACCCTGATTTACGAATAAATTCTTTACAAATCCTACCATGTGAATTCATGGATTTTTTTTTCACATTCTGTCTCTCACAGTTGAAGTGTACCTCTGGTGCAAATTACTGACCTCTGTCATCATTTTAGGTGGGGGAACTTGCACAATCGGTGGCTGACTAAATACTTTTTTGCCCCACTGTACAGATGCTTGATTCATTAGTGCGATTAAATGTTCTTCTTTAGCAGCATCACTTCATGTGTTTGTGTTCCAGGAATAAAGGTCTGTTTAAACTGGACGTCTCCTCAGCATCACTCGTGCTGTCATGGTTTCAAAGCTGTGCAGAAAGAATCTGAGGGATGATACAGAGGTGACCAAAGTTACAAACATCCAGCTGTGCTGGAAATGTTTGCAGAGCTCCAAACTCTTTGGCTTTCTGCAGAGCAAGTATGGAAGAAGCACCTGAGCTAACTTCAGTTTAGACGATATGAGGAAAAATGCTGCTTCCCAAAGTTTCCTACAAGTATCCAGTTTATATTTAGAGAAGCAAAGGCTCTTTATCCTGACAACTACTCCCTGGTGGATCCCTGTCCTGTGACAGCAGCAAAGACTG
>NC_140620.1:3771526-3776526 GCF_057382275.1 Copadichromis virginalis
AAATGATCCCAGCATGTGGAATAAAGAGCTTAAGGTTTGGTTTGAGACACTTTATTCTTTCACTGATTGATTCTTGCGGCTGTGATCATGTGTGTGGTTTCTTACAAAAAGGAAGTACACAATACAAATACATGACAAATAAGATGAATAGATAAGTTACATATCCAGTTATATGTACGTACATCAGTATAGCTAATATAGCCATATATAAGGACAAAGATCACAGTACTATAATGCAGTAATGTTAAACACAAAGGTGTATATCTACATAAATCTGTCCTATCAGTGATCAGGGTACTGTAGTATACTTCCACTACATAAACTATAGAAACTAAACGACATTAGTGTGACTTTAAGTTACCATCAGTACAGACGAACTGATGGTAGTTGTACAAAATAAAGGCATTGCAATTATTGTGAAGGGCTTCCGGTTAAACTAAGATCAGCTGATTACCTCATAACAAATTGTTTGCTATAGAACGCAGCTCCCACTCTTCATTAATATCATGTACTGTAACTCCCAAGTAACCATGGTTACCCAGCCACGCCCAGTAGTCTCCAGAGAGACCAACAGCTGGTGCACGTTGTAACGCCGTGGCTTTCGTAGTCTCTCCTTTTTCTACAGCTCATGTGTTCTTCTTGTGATGGTGCGTCTTGAGGGAGGCTCATACATGCCGTCATTTGTTGATCCTAAGAACGTTCCTCAGACCGACTTCTTCAACAACACTAATCGGCCTGCAGTTTGTAGCTACTCACTTCACTGTGGTGTTTGTTAGCTTGTCTTTCTTTGGTTTTATCCTGACTCCTCCCACAAGCTGATCCTACGTAGTCTGCCCAAGCCTCCCACCTCAACAGCGTGTAATGCATTTAAGTGATACTTCAGACATGAAGTACTGCGACGATAAAAAACTCAACTTTGCTTAAAAATAACTTTAGTTGTATCAACACTGCCCTCTGGAATAATTAGACTTTGGTGACAAACTGATGTGATCTCCATGTTTCCTTTGTTGGACTGTGGGCGAGTGTCAGAACTGAATGTACTGAGTAACATGTGGAGTTTAAATATGTGTCAGTTCCAGTTTTAGAGCTCTAAAGTGCAGCTATCATGTTAGGAATATGTTAGGAATAGACAGGAACACTGAGCACACTGAGGTCAAATCTTTATTTATCCAGTTCATCTGTAGGCTGAGCTCAGTCCATCCATTTAGTGAAATGATGTTTAAAGGTCTCCTTGTTCTGTGAGCGTGCACAGATCCTGAAGCAGAAAGCCTGGGTTAACAGAGAAATGATCATCACTGTGATGATGCTCACCATCTCTGACTGGGATTTGAGGTTTTGTCAAAGCAGCAAAGAAAGCCTGGCTATGTTGGACTGGGTGTGGAAGCAGCTCCCAGTTTGAGTTCAGGAGACAGACACCCTCTCTACTTTGACGATCAGCTTCAAACTTTCCTTTTTGATAAAACTTATAGTTAGAGCTGGATCAGGTGACCCTGAACCATCACTTAGTTATGCTGCTATAGAGATGGATAACAGATGGATTGTTGTTTTGTGTGTCTGCAGTCTGTCAGGCTGTCTGATCACAGAGGAAGGCTGTACTTCTCTGGCCTCAGCTCTGACCTCCAACCCCTCCCATCTGAGAGAGCTGGACCTGAGCTACAATCATCCAGGTCCCTCAGGAATGAAGCTTCTGTCGGCTGGACTGAAGGATCCAGGCTGGAGACTGGACACTCTCAGGTATGGAGAGAATGTCTGATAGAGGAGGAAGAGCTGGAATCATTTCCTGTGTCTTTCACTCACTTCCTGTTTGTTTCCTGCAGATGAGACATGAACAATCACACATGCAGGAATATTTTCAGGGACAGACACACTAGTCTAGCTGGATAGTACATGGATATTTATGTAGGGGGTCTTCAAGGAGTCTGTTTGCAGGAACATTAATGATAACTGATAAGTCATGTTGAGAGTTTCATTAAAAGTAGACTTACAGTTAGGTAATATTTGGACAGAGACAACATTTTGTAACTTTAGATACAAGTATCAGCCATGTGTGTGTTTCCCATGCTGTATGTCCACAGTCACAGTGACAGTCAGTGACACTGACAGAAGGATGAAACAAGGCTGTGAATCATTTCAGTCTGTGTGTGTGACAAAGAGGCAGACAGGAGCAGCTAACATTTGGAAATGGAAGCTTACTGGAAACACTACATTCACGGCTGAATTCACAATAGATTTGTTCTCAAGTGCACATTTAGCAGCTAATGCTAATACTGTTTTCCCTTTGCTTTCTACAGCAGCTATTGCTAAGTAGGCCACTTTGCTCCGCTAAGGATTTGTGTGACCATGATGGAGACTCTGATAAGCTAATGCTGCTAAGCTAATGCTGTTTATGGGCCCTGTTAGAATCAATATTTCATTCTCATTCTGTTGTTTGAGAACAATATTAACGTTTCACATCATTATAACACAAGAGAAAAGGGTATTGGCATTAGCTACTAGTGCTTATTCACCTCAAATTACCTTTAGCTGCTAATGGCAGCCTACTTAGCATTAACTCCTCACTAATATAATGCTAATTTACATCAAATTAGCATTAACTGCTCATATTGTTATAAGGAAAGAGAAAACGGTATTAGCATTTGCTGCTAATAATTATTCACCCCTAATTAGAATAAGCCGCTAAAAGCAGCCAACTTAGCATTAATTCCTCACTTTGTTGTTACCCAACAGAAAAGAGTATTAGTATTAGCTACTATCATTTTTAATAAGTAAGAGAAAACAGTATTAGCAGTAGCGCATAATGCTAATTCACGTCAACGTAGTATTAGTTAATAATGGCAGCCTACTTAGCATTAACTGCTCACTAATATAATGCTAATTCGCATCAAATTAGCATTAGCTGCTCAAGCTGTTATAAGGAAAAAGAGAAAACGGTATTAGTATTAGCTGCTAATAATTATTCACCCCTAATTAGAGTTAGCCCCTAATGGCAGTCTACTTAGCATTAACTCCTGACATTGTTATAATGCAGGGGAAAAGAGTTACCATTATCGGATAATGCTAATTCTCATCAAATTAGCATTAGTTAATAACGGTAGACTTCATATCATTAGCTGCTGTCATTCTTACAAAGCAAACAGTATGAGCATTAGCTGTTAATCCTTTTTCATCTAAAATTAGAATTAGCCACTAATGGCATATTGTTAAAAAATAAGAAAAAACATTGTTAGCATAAGCGGATAATGCTAATTCATCTCAAATTAGTATTAGCTAATAATGGCACCTGCTTAGCATTAGCTGGTCACATTGTTATAAGGCAAGAAAATATGGTATTAGCATTAGCTGCCAATTTCTATTTACCTAAAATTAGCATTAGCCACTAATGGTAGCCTATAGCAAAAACTTCTTAATGCTAAATGAAGTTAATTAATGCTAAGTAGGTTTAACTGAAATTAAAGTAGTGTTAGCATTAGCTGCTGATATTGTTAAAAGGTAAGATAAAACATTGCTAGCAGCAGCGGATAATGCTAACACACATAATAATTAGCATTACCTAATAATGGCAGCCTTCTTAGCATTAGCTGCTCATATTGTTATAATGCAAGGGAAAAGAGTTGGCAAAAACAGTGTTAGCATTAGTGGATAATGCTAATTCACCTAAATTAGCATTAGCTAATAATTGTTTCGTACTTAGCATTACCTACTAATATTGATATAAAGCAAGAAAATATGGTATTAGCATTAGCTTCTAATGCTTTCTCATCTAAAATTAGAATTAGCCACTAATGGCATCCTATTTAGCATTAACTCTTCACATCGCAAGGGAAAAATTAGAATTCAATAAAAAAAAAAAGTGTTCACATTAGCTACTTGTATTGTTAAGAAAAAACATTGTTAGCATAAGGGGATAATGCTAATTCACCTCAAATTAGTATTAGCTAATAACGGCAACCTACATAGCATTAGCTGGTCACATTGTTATAAAGCAAGAAAATATGGTATTAGCATTATCTGCCAATTCCTATTCACCTAAAATTAGCATTACCTGCTAATGGCAGTCTACTTAGCATTAACTCCTCACTAATGTGATGCTAATTCACATCAAATTATCTTTAGCTTTAGCATTAGCGGCTAGCTTCAGCCTACCTAGCACTAGCTGCTCACATTGTTAAAAGGGAAGAGAATACGATATTAGCATTAGCTGGTAATATTTATTCACCCCTAATTAGAATTAGCCACTAATGGCAGCATACTTAGCGTTAACTCCTCACATCGTTGTAATGCAAATGAGGCTAACTTGCATTAAATTAGACTGCTGTTATTAGCTAATGCTATTTAGCAGTAGCTGCTCACATTGTTATAAAGCAAAGGAAAACGATATGAGCATTAGGTTCTAATGCGTATTTGCCTTAAATTAGACGTAGGTGCTAATGGCAGCCTACTTAGCATTAGCAGCTCAGATGTTATAATGCTAGGAAAAAGAGTGTTAGCATTAGCCGTTCACATTGTTATAAAGTTAAGGGAAATAGTGTTAGCATTAGCTACTTACATTTTTAAAAAAAGTAAGTGTTAGCATTAGTGCATAATGCTAATTCATGTCAAATTAGCATTAGTTAATAACGGCAGCCTATTTAGCATTAGCAGATAATGTTGACCTTGGCCCACTGGAAAAGTTAAGAACTAAAGATTTAGGAGTGTTTCTCGATAGCTCTTTCTCGTTTGAGAAACAAATGAATTCTGTTATTAAAACCAGCTGTAAGGTTTATATTGTTGATTGTCATTTATGCTTAGAAATATTTACTCATATATGCTTAGAGTTGTATAATCGATTGCATAATGATAGAGGTTTGATCCTGAGTAGTCTGTAAAGACTCTGTGTGCCTTCCAGAGTGCTCTGGCATGCACACAGCACTTGGGGCCATGAGAGAGGTCGTACCCTTTGGGATGAGTTAGCACAGGAACACTAACTCCATCCTTCTCCATGAAGGCTTCACTTCTGCTCT
>NC_140620.1:3779026-3859026 GCF_057382275.1 Copadichromis virginalis
TGCTGACTGTGCTGCTCTGACCCCCCTCCTCCTTTCAGGGTGGAGCCTGCTGGAGTCCGATGGTTGAGACCAGGTCTGAGGAAGTGTAAGTGTGTTTTTAATGGGATTCATGAAAACAAAGCAGCACACATTCAACCATCTTCATCATGTCAGGAGTCATCATCAAAGTGTCAATCAATGAACAGATGATGGATCAATAACTGCAGCTGGATTGTGTTTGTTCTCTCCATCAGATTCCTGTCAACTCACAATCGACACAAACACAGTGCACACAAAGCTCCAACTGTCTGACAACAACAGGAAGGTGACACGTGTGGAGGAGGTTCAGTCATATCCTGATCATCCAGACAGATTTGATGTTTATCATCAGCTGCTGTGTAGAAATGGTCTGACTGGTCGCTGTTACTGGGAGGTCGAGTGGAGAGGAAACGTTTATATATCAGTGAGTTACAGAAGCATCAGAAGGAAAGGAGGCAGTGATGACTGTGTGTTTGGAAACAATGATCAGTCCTGGAGTCTGAGCTGCTCTGATGATGGTCCTGATTCTGTCTGGCACAATAACAGACTAACATCCATCTCCTCCTCCTCCTCCTCCTCCTCTGTCTCTAACAGAGCAGCAGTGTATGTGGACTGTCCTGCTGGCACTCTGTCCTTCTACAGAGTCTCCTCTGACACTCTGATCCACCTCCACACCTTCAACACCACATTCACTCAAACTCTTTATCCTGGGTTTATGTTCTGGTCTCGTGGTGACTCAGTGTCCCTGTGCTGAGTGGAGTGTAAAGAGTGTCTCCTGTTACAGAAACACTCTGACTGTTGAACAGATAGTTCAGTCTGTACATGTCTGTCTCTTTCACTCACAAACACGTTTTCAGATTCATGGATTCAATCAGTTGATGTTTGAAACTCTTCTAAATGATTCCTTGTAAACTTCTTCCTCTTCAGTCACAAACAAACAGGAAGTGATGTCACATGTGTTCCTGTCCACACAGCAGAATGAGTCTATTGCTGACAGTGATGTACAAACAGAGTGAGCATTTCTGAGGCCCAAAATAAACTGAGTAGTTCACTGAATGAACAATGGACTGTGAGCTCAGTTCCTTCATCATTAGTATGGATTATATATGTATATGTATTATATTAGTATCATATATATCAGGTGCTGCTGCTTTCAGTCATTGTGCAAATGTGCTGTTTGTAAGGTTGTAAAGCTGCAGTCAGCTGAGACTGAAGAAGTCACCTGATCAGTGAGCAAACGTTTCTGAAAACGTCCAGATGAACAGAATCAACCTTTTGGGATCAGCCAGCAATGCAGCATCATTGTTGTTCAGCTTCAGAGGTTTGCAGGAATGAACTGATGACCAGAAACAGCTGCAAAGTCCAAGAAAATACCAGCTGGAGTTCAGCTGCATTTGAAGAAGTCAAAGAAAAGTAAGGATGGCAAAGGGCGACGTTTTCTTCCAAAGAGCTGCAAACATGGTCGACGCCTCATTAGAAGAATCATCTGGACATTTGTGAGGAACTCTAACCAAGAAAGCAACGTCACACAGATCCAACAGACAGTTTCCATGACTGCAAGTGTTGAGTGGAAAAATGCTACATTGCATTATTGCATCCTCTCACCACAGGAGGCGCTGTTGGCACCACTGATTGCTGATCAGCTGTTCTCTGATGATCTGATTGATACTGTGAATAACGGGACTCACTGAACTCTGTGACACAGTGAAGATTACAGAGTTTAACTTCACCCTTTAAGACTGACCACAGAACCAAGTCCGCCAGAGCTTTTGTTATATTTTTACATGCTGTGGAGCCATTTGTGGGAGCATTTCAAGTTGCTATACATCAATACAACTGTTATAGCCCTAATTTTAATAATATGTGTGCATTAAGTCCATAGTAACTACATAAACTGCAAAAAAACCTCTGCTCATCCATCTCTGTGTGTATCAGGATACATTTGGTTCATGATACACAGAAAAATCAGAGTTATTACCTGTAATAAATGTGAAAGATTCCTGCAGTGATAACCAGGCAGGACTGAAACACATCCAAGCTGTCACCACGGTAACAGCACCGCCCATCCACAGGTGAGGGGAGGAGCAAAAAGAGGGACTTTGACCATTTTATACTAAAAACACTCAACTACTGTTTCTAATATGAAACAAATAAGCCCACATTAATGTGAGCGTTTATTAAATAATAATAATGATGATTTCCTCCTGATCTCATTTCCACAGCAGAGAAAACTGTGGTGTATATTGAGGTGGAGGGTGTGGTCTGTGGCTCAGGTGTAGAGTGAGGGTGGGGTGCACCACAGCAGCATGCTGGGACTGCTGAGGGTGGAGGAGGGAGTGATGATGACATCAGAGCTGCAGCACAGAGACCAGTGAACACACAGTCTGTTCATCTTTGCATAGATACAATATACAGCACAATATTGAATGACAGACACGCTGTGGGAGCTTCCACAGATACACTGACGTCAGCATCCAGAGTCCTCCTGCTGCTCCCCCCTCAGAGCCCCGTGATCAGCACCAACACATTCAGTTAGATGACAGAGTCCAGCTGCAGCTAGAATCAGCTCCCCTCTGTGAACAACAGCACAGCGTCAGTGTTTCACACTCAGTGAAAGGAGGAAACAGCAGAAGAACACCATGTGTGCTACGTTTCCCAGGACACACTACAAACTGCACAAATACAGAGCAGCACGTGGAAGGACCTGGAGCGGCATTTACAGAGCTGCAGACAGCGTGATGTCCTGTATGGACAGGTGGAAGGAACCAAGTCCTCAGCTGGAACACTCGTGTTTGTCCACAGACAGGAAACACAGCAGGAAACTTCCTCACAGAAGTGCAGCTCATGGATAACACACTTCCTGTCAGTCAGAATGAGGCTGCAGCCAAACACAGAAAGGTGTTTTTGTCCAGATGAGCCCAGAGAAGAAACACGAGTGTTCACAGACATCAGAAGCTCAGAGAGGTGAAACATGAGGTTGGAGTCCTCGTCAGCATCCAGAAGAGCTGCTGTGAAACCCTGAGTACTCATGACAGACTCTGATGGCACAAACACATCATGATTCAAACAGAAAGACAAACATGGAGCTCCTGATCCTCCTGCATGAGAACAAGCTGACATGAGCGCTGTGTCTGAGAGTGTCTCCCTGTCACAGTGACAATAACACAGCTGCTGCTCACAGTCATTAAACTGACCTGAGGTCAGCTGTGCTCCTTACATATGAACCATGTGACCTCACATCAGTGCTGTGGATGACTGTAGTCATAGAAGAGTAGAGCTGTAGCAGGTGGTGTGAGGAGGAGGTGGTGTATTCTAGTTAACGCAGTACTGAAACACTCCAGCAGAGGGCGCTGTTAAGTCCTTATTGTAACACAGTTACTGTGTGCAGTTAGACTTCATACATAATCTGCACTTATTTCCATCAGACATGCTGTCAGTAAATGATTGGTTTCTATTGATTCTACTTCCTGTTGACTCGTTTGATGACAGTGAAACAATCACAGCTGATTGTGTGATGATGTAAACTGTCACTGTTACATTCAGTGTGTGTGACATAATGTTAGTGCAGGCTGATAACAGCCTGGTTCTGTTAGAAACACATGAACGTGTCCATAGATCAGTGTGTGTTTAACATGAGAGCTTCAGCCCTGCTGATGTGTTAAATAAAGACATGCAGGAAAACTGATGAGACTCTGAAATAACTCTTTATATTTATAATGTAACTCTGCATCAAAAGAACAACAAAGGATCCCAGACAGGTTTCTGTGAACAAAGACCATTCTGATGTTTCTGTGTTTCTAACACTTTGACATTATTAGTAAACAGACTGCAGTGAGCAGCATTTATAAAGAGCTTCTATATAAAGATATGACAGCTGTTTGACAAGTTTATCACTCTGTGTTTGGACCTGATCAGTCCAGCTGTTTACTTGAAACATGTTCATTTACCTGTTCTGTTATATTCATGTTCTTGTCTCTGTTGAAAACACATTTTAATGTCCCTCAGATTTTTCTCCCAGATGAATAAATATAAAAATGACACAAACTGACTGCAGCTACTTTTTGTCCTTTCTGTCAAAAACCTTCATGTGACTCATGAGAGACACGTTTCAGCTGTTTGTGACAGATCAGAGGCCAACAAGTCATTTATAACACTTTCCATCATTGTTTAAAGTTCTCAGTGTTTCTGTGTTGCTGCGTATAGGATCTCCCAGCATCATCACTGTGCTGTCCAATCATTGTGTGCGAGGTTACCCTTATAGTGCGATGTGTGTTTGCACAAAGAGAAGCATGTGTGTCAAATATAAATAAGCACAGAACAGAAACAGCTGCTCGTTTCTTCTGTTTAGAGTCAAGTTAGTGTTTTGTGTCTTTGTTTGAGGCCTGATGTCGAGCAGAGGTGTGTGTAACTGCACTGGTCTGTTATATGTGTGAAGTGTGTGCTTCTCTTCAGCATCATCTTTGTCACTGCTGATTCCTTTGTGTCATCATGTGTTGAGAAGAGAGAACAGTTATAACGGAGGAGCAAAAGGAAGCCCTGAAATCTGCATCAACAAGGAAGTGTTGGCTCACCAGTGATCCCAGCAGAGCCACTGGTTTGGCTCCAGTTGTTCTAGATTCAATGATGTTGTTGCTACAGATACATGTCAGCATCTTTATTGAATTTTATATGAAGCAGAAATGGTGTCATTAGGAGAAGAAGAGGAGAACAAGTCCGGCGAGGAGGCAGCAGCTCTTAAAGATGAAACAGCAGCTCAGCCCTGAGCTCAGAGAGCTGCACATGAAAAAGCTCCTCAAGCAGATCCTGTCAGAGGTTTGTCATCAACAGGAGGAACTGTTCACATCATAGGATGAAGATGCTGTCAGCTGGATGAAGAAGGTTATTTAATGCAAACGTTCACACTGAAGTCAAATTGTTGTCGTGTTGAACAGATTCATGTACTGATCGTCTCCAGAATGTTAGAAGAGCTTCAATGAATCATTAGAAACAACTTACAGCTGCACAGCTGTGTCAAACACATCTGTGTGTCATTGTGGGATTGTTGTGTTTCTACATGTGACACACGTCTAAAACATGCACACAATCTGAACACAAACAGGGACTCATGTGTTCCCACAGCCAGATGCTGAGAGCCATTTCCTTGTAGTCCTGTGTCTACATACATGAACCATTAGATGTTATTGGAATGATTGTCAGCTCTGATAGTTTCATGTGTGTTTAGCTGGACGCTGTTTGATCCTCGACATGTTTAAAGGTGTCCAGTCCTGAGACACTGGGGCTGGAAACAGCTGTGATGTCATTGGACTGTCACACAGACAGAAGTGCATGAAGCGAGCAGCCGAGGAGCCGCTGATGTTTTGGATTCAACAGCATTTGAAAGGTCGACACAGACACATTTGCACACAGAAAGCTGAATCTGTCATATGCCACAGTGAACTCACTGTTCAGTGTTTTTCAGGAAGCTTCTTAACTGCCTCTGCTGCCAAACAAGCAGCTGATGTCCTTGAGAAGAAGCTGAAGAAGTCTTCAACAACAAATACAGGAAGTGGACTTTCAAATACTAGATTCACTTTAGACTCACAGAGAAATGACTCAACCAGCTGTGTTTGACTATATGAAAGGTCAGTGTGTGTCTGCACACAGACTGTTGTGTTGGACTGTTATTCAGTTGTCTGCTGAATGTTTTCAAATGTCTGCATCTCAGCTGTGATGAGGCTGGGGGTCATGGGAGGCCACCGTAGCAGCCTCTTCAACATCATGACATCATCATAAATGCTGCTGGACTGTCTGATGGGCTGACGGTGAAAAAGCCGTCGGGAAGGAAACAGAAGACGTTTCAGAGGCTGCAGCAGATTTCTTTGATTCGGGGCCTTTTTCAGCTTTATTGGACAGAGCAGTGAAGATAAGTGACAGCAAAGCAGAGAGAAAGGGGGCGTGGCCCGGGTCAAAGCCAGGCCAGCTGCTCTCCACCTCGTGGTCACCTGCTCATCCTAGTGAGCTCCACCAGCAGCCCTTTCACACACTTTACACTGTCAAACACTGTGTGTGGACCTCAGCTAACAACAGGCTACATTTAAGTCTGGACTACATGCTTTTATATTGTTTTTATTCCATCAGCAGCTCAACATCATGAGCAGCTTTGACATAAAGACATCAAACTCAAGCTGACTTTAAGCTACTTTTAATACAGGGGCTCAAAAACAACAACATCTTTATTATATATCAGGACACAAAGTCATTTCATCTCAAAGGGAAACAGCTTTATTTGGAATAACCAGCACTATCAACTGGTTTGGGATCTCCACCAGTTTCATGTCTTTGCAGCTTCTCCAACAAAGTTCCTGTAAAATCAGCATGTTTGTCTTTATTGGTTTGATAGTGATTGATTATTCAGTCCCAATCTGCTGTCATCTAAAGAACAAAATGATGTTTCTATGAGTCACAAAGCTCCAGATGTTGTCGGCTTCACAAAGAAAACAAAGAACTTAAACACAAAGTGTTTGGAGCCAAAATGTTCCCAAGCTGCTCTTTTTGAAATGGCAGAGGTACAGTGGTGTCTAACAGCACACTGTGGAAGGCAAACATGTTATTGTTGGATGAAACTTCATGAATCCTTTGTAGATTTGAGCTGTTGGAGCCTTTCTTTTCTCTTCAGGTGTACAGATGCTGAGGAGGCAGGTGAAGCAGGTGGAGCTGTTGTGATGCTGGCAGAGGGTGTGTCTTAGTAACTCTGTGAGGCAGAACTGGATCCAACATTGTGGATGTGTTGATGTTGGAGCCATTAAGAGTCTCTGGCCACACTGTAGGATTTCCCTTTGATCCACTGTGGGGGCATTTTGGAGTCTGTCAGTGAAACTCTTCATGTTTGTGTTTGACTCCAGTTTATAGAAACAGAGAAATGTGTCATGCTTTTGTTCGGCCTCCACAAATACACACATTTGTTCATTGGTTGGACTTTTTGGAAGGAGACACATTGAAAACCATGTTAATAAGATCTTGTTGTTTCCTGTGGATCCGACACAGAGAGTGGACTTCAGACAGAAAGCGTGGAAGAGATTTTAGAGGCCGTGTGTGGCAACAGGAAGTTTCTGTGTGTTTGCTGATCTTACATGTGGAAAACAACACGTGATGTTTGTGAAGTTCTACAATGATCATTGTTCTCACAGCATTTTGAGTGGGAACAGTTCAAACTGGGAGTAGTGGGAGTTATTTACTGATTGAAACAAGCTGAATGTTTCTGTGACGATGAAGATCAGCAGCTCAGCTGATCAATGAACTGACATCTATCAGTCGTTTCATGAGATGAAGTCATCAGCAGACATTTGTTCTGACTGTGTGATGAATGTCAGAACGTCAGGGCTCTGCTTTAGTCACTGCTTGATGATCATTGGCTCATTGTTGAATCCAGGGCCCAGTCTGACCTCTGACCTTTGCTGCAGGTCTTCTGTGTTATCTCCACTTTCATGTCTGATCTTCTGCTGTATCGTCCAAAATAAACATCTGGATCATTTCCAACACTTCAGCAGATCTTTAGTTTGGGCAGTGCAGCACAGAATAACACATATTGTACTATACTGCCCACTTCCTGATCTTATTGGATCTGTGTGTGAGGTTGGTGAAGGAAACACATGTTTACTGAGTGAGTCGCTGCCATTAGGAACTAGTTTTTATATCACAGCCTGGAAATCACACAGGACCATTTCTGCAAGTGAAAAGTCGTCATTGGAGGAAAATCATTGTGTAGTTTGTGCGACTGAAGAATTGTCCCAACTACATGTGCTGCTGACCCTTGACCTTTTCTTTAGGTGCACAGAGGAGTCTGTGGGAACATCCAGAACTGAGGCATCTTGTGTACAAACGTGTTCAGACCAGATGTCAAATGATGTCAGATGTCATCCGTGAATGGATGCAACTGTGGATCGTTCCAATAAAATGAGGCAGTTTTGTAAGTACAAGCCCACTACAACCCATCATCAACATTTTAAATTACATTATACATCTTCACTGATATAAAGCACCACTATTTTAACCTGATTCACTTTTTCCACCCTAACAGTTCATTCCTCAAATCAAACAAGATATTTGACCCTAAAAAAAATGCATCAACAAATAATTTTGTAATAAAATATTTATTCTTCAACTTTTACAAGTGAAATCAAACAAGTGTGTTTAAGAGTGAAACCAGAGTGGAAGCTGCTCATATAGAGTCCAACCCAGGCTAAAGTAAGCTGAGTAGAGCAGCACCATCAAAGTGTCGGCTCTCTGAACACGGTGCAAGATCGCCATCTGCAGGACAAAACTAGTTTTTCTCGCCCTCCTCGTCAACATCAAGATGATGTCATCGTACAGCAACTGATTCCCTGTCCGTCTGGAACAAAGCATTTACATTAAAAAAGACATTTACAGAAAATACAAACACCAACAACACATCTCATCATCACATGATATTTTATTATTTATTATATTATATATTTTTATTGTACCATCAACATCAACAAATACCAGCATATTTTCTTTGAGATTGAGTAGAGTGGACCTTTCCCTTGGTTCACTTCCTGCTCGCAGCATCACCTGACCTCTGACTTCCTGGTTAAGGTCTCTCAGCGTTGACTGGAATATCAAATCGGACTCACACCATGTTCTTGTAATGTGGTCATGTCTGTCAGCTGTTTGAAGAGCATCTCTGGCCTAAACACAATAGGAAGAACAACAACACGGCAAAAAACAACAACACATTTCCATATTAGATGAAGGGCACCGTAACTGGAAATGGTAACATTCATCTGATGCTGCTTTGGATTTATCTTCTGTTTTAGATCAACTTTGATCACTTCGAGCCATCTTAAGTCCGTTTGTTCTAACTTCTCACTAACGTCTCGTATGATTTAAGATCCCTGCTGTTCCCCAGCTGCCCTGTAGGTGGCCTCAGTGTGTCTCACACCATTTACAGATGATTACAGGTCGTTTACAGTTCAAACAGGTCCAACATAAGAAATATGCAGAAAATATCCTGCTATAACAGTTTGGGTCAAAGTGCAGATGTTCCAGATGTTCTGAGTCTGTCTGTGTTTCATGTTAACATGTAGATGTTGGACCAAAGTGAAGCTTTTTGATGTGACAGCAGGAATGTGAAGTGTAACTCTGAGCTGTAGGAAATGAAACTAAACGGACTTTTTCTCCTTTATTTATAGGAAAGTGTAGGAGAGCAACAGATGAACAAGCGTTACTGTAACAGGAAACATCAGAGGACCTTTATGTTCATCATCATCACTGTTTCCTTGTTCTGTCACAAACACACAACACTTCCTGCTCTCTCTCTGATGGATCTGATTGGCTGTTTCATTCACAGGAGGTCAGGGCGTCACACAAACAGCTTTAACTGCACAACGACACACTTTAAATCATCTGCAGACAAACCTGTGTGTTTGATTTATGAAGAAATAATAAAGACGTGTGTACAGCTGTCCATGAAGCAGCTTCTCACACAAACTCTGACACTTCAGCCACTTTAATTCCTGCAAAGCTGCGTAATAAAGAGCTGTGACTGCTATGAGCTGCTGATGATGACTGCATGAAGCTCTCAGCTGAAGCTTCTTTCATTTATTTTAATGTTAATGTCGCCTTTTTAAGTCTGTGTGAGGATTTTAATGACACACATTAAAGGAGCTTCTTTGATTAGAACCAAATTCATGTTGATTTTCAGCCTGAAATGATAAAAACTTTAATAATTCTGTTTATAATCATCAACCTGGAGACTAATGAAAAGTATAATAGTGAAAAAAAGCCTTTATTATTTGAGTAATGCCTGAATCTGCTCAGAGACAACACAGAGGTGTTGATGACAGTTTGACATTAACTGAATTAAAAACTAGGGCTGTCAAATGATTAAAATTTTTAATCAGATTAATCACAGCCTAAAAATTAATTAATCATGATTAATTGCAACTCGAAATATGACCAAAATGTGTGCAAACATACGGACAGATAGCAGATTTTTACACACTTGTTAGTGTTATTTAATGCTAAGACCACGCTGAGTGGCCTGCGTTCACTCAGCGTGGTCTGACGTAGGCTGGGTGTTGTGCTAGAAGCGAATTAATCACAGCCTAAAAATTGATTAATCGCAACTCGAAATATATGTGTATATGTGTATATATGTGTAAAAATCGGGACAGATAGTGGTTTTTAACACACTTGTTTGTTTTATTTATTATTAATTGTGAGTACAAACAGTACAAGCAGAACAGGGCTTCAAATAATTGTGAGGGATTTTTACTGAATGTTTTCCACCCGTTTAAATCTAGCACATTGTTTTATCCATATACATCTTCAAGTTCACAGAACATAGGCCTAATTCAACAGGCAAAATAGAAAAAATCTCCAATCATCCTTTTGGGTAAGGTAGATTAGTGCAAAAAAATATGAACAACAGTGAAAAGTATTGTTTAAATCACATTCAACCATAGAACAAGCTCTAAACACACGGTCCTCTGGTCTACTCATCCTTCAGCCAGTTGCTGAGACAAACCAACTTGTCCACGTTCTCTGAGTGCAGAGCAGACCTCTTCTTGTTCACAATGTGCCCTGCTACAGAGAACAGCCTCTCACAGGGCACTGTGGAGGCAGGAGTGGCCAGGTATCTGCGAGCAAGGCGGGCCAGCTGGCTGTGGGCTCCTGCATGAGCTGCCCACCACTGTAAGGGACAGTCCTCTAAGGCAGTGCAGGGCTCTGCTCTGTAGCGCTGTATGGCTCTGTCCTGCTGTACCTCCTCCTCTGACTCAGAGTCAGAGTCCATCTGCAGCAGGCTCAGCCTCTTCTTGGCTGGACCTTCTTCTGCAGTGTGTGATCTTCTAGGAGAGTCTTCATGCAGCATGCCTGCCAGTGTGGTCCACACTGCTTCTCTGTCAGTCTTGGGCACACTGCGTAGGTCTTTAAAACGTGGGTCCAGTGCAGTTGCGATCTGGAGCCATGCATAGTTGGTATGTTCCTGGCGGGAAGCAAGGTCTTCCTTAAACTTCTCTTTAAACCTCACCACATATGCAGGGTCCTCATCAGTTACTTCCATGACACGGCGCAGGTGGCAGAAGGCTGGTAGAACTACAGAGCAGGAGACGTAGGCCTCTCCTCCCAGCAGTTCATTCACATATCTGCAGTGGAATACACACACACACACACACACACACACACACACACACACACACACACACACACACACACACACAGATAAGACAGCAAATTTAAAAAAGCTTTTTATTACTAGGTATTAAGACATTTTCATAATAACAAAACTGATTTAAGATGTATGTTTGATACATTTAATCTAAACCTACAATTATGGTCACAATGACAGGCTCACCTGCAGGGCTCTAGAAGTGTCTCCAGTCTCTGGAGTTTGTCCCACTCTGGAGGCGTCAGGAGGACAAGTTTATGCTTTTGTTTATCCAGAGTCGCGGTTACTGCAGTTTGGTTGCGGATCAAGCGCTTCACCATCTCCAGCGTGGAGTTCCAGCGCGTAGGCACGTCCTGGGCCAACGGCTCCTGCTTGCGCCCCAGTGACACCTGCTCTGCGTTCAGCTCTGCTGTGTTTGCTGGGCTGTGCTTAAAATGGCCAACAATTTTGCGGCATTTGGCCAGCGCAGTGACAAAGCCACTGTCTGCGAGACTCACTGTGATGCATCTCTGTAGAATGTGCGCGGTACACGGCATGTGATTGAATGGCATGATGCGAGCCGCAGCGATCATATTGCGCGCACTGTCCGTGCCTACTGTTGTCACCTTCTCCTCAATTCTCCACCTGCGAGCAACAGTCTGGAACTGCTCTGCACAAGCCTCCGCAAAGTGCCGCTCTTCCGTTTTCATTATAGTCAGCGCAAAGGATGTCAGACCCCAGGCTTCAGTGATTAAATGCGCAGTAACTCCCAGGTAATTGTTATTACTCAATGATGTCCAGTGGTCTCCTGTCAGAGCCACGCATTCTGTGTGAACTAAAGCCTCTTCTTTTTTCTTTTTCTCCGTTTCATACAGTTCGTGGATTCGAATTGTTATTGTGCTTCTCGCTGGGGGCTTGTAGGACGCGTCCTGAGATGCAACCTTTAAAACATCCGCAAAGCCCTTGTCCTCCACAATGCTTAGTGGTCTACAGTCCTTTGCTATCCATTTGGCTATATTGTCGGTCAGTTTGTCCAAAGAAGACTTACCGAGTGGCCTGCGTTCACTAAGAGTGGTCTGACGCAGGCCGGGTGAAACTGCTGCCCCGACAAACGCGTGTTTGGCATTAAGGTGGTATTTTAAGGTCGAATTTGAACGGTGAAATTGAAACTCTTTACTACAGTGAGTGCAAATTACAACGCGTTTGTTTATTGTCCCATCTATGTTCTTCTTGTATTTGAATTCCCCATCCAGAAGGCCATCCTGTTCCTGCTTCTCCATTTTCAGTGGCGCGGTAAACAAATCAAGTGGAATTATGGGAGCGACTTTTTTTTTTTTTTTATCTGCGTGTTGCGCTAAATAGTTAAATATTCTAACGTAATTCATTCCAAAATTTAATTATCGCAATTAACGCGTTAATTTCGACAGCTATATTAAAAACAAAGTGCTCTTATTGTGAAAATCTGCCTCCTACTTCTTTAAATCATTTTTATGTATTTTTTAACCTCACAGTGAAACATTGAGGCATTAATCTGACACAGTTTGATCAGCAGCTGTGTTTTCACTGACGTTTCACTTTGATTTGTTCAGACTGAGCAGAGAGGATCGGTTCTCTGTGTGCGCACTGCTGAGAAACACAAGCTCATTTCTGCTGTTTCATGAAAAGTGTTATGGAGGAACAAGAAGTTCAGCCTCTAAACTCTCAGCGTGAGGACTGAGTGAAAAGTTTCAGAGCAGAGAATTTTGGCTCACAGCTTTTAGCGTCTACACAAAGAGACGATTACGCACTTGATCTGAGAACATCTCCACCTCCTACAAACAAACTCTCCTACGAGCAGCTGTCACAACCACAACAGGCAGAAGACTGGATTTCTTCAGGTCAGATTTACTGCAGTTTGCATAAATTGTGTGTCACAGACTTTGTAGTTCACATTTGTGTGACTCGTTTAAATCTTCTCCTCCTGAAAGTGAAACTCTTAAAAACACATCAGGCCACAACCTGCTGCAGGTTGTGCAGCAGGTTGTGGACATCGATTCATTAATGTTGAATTCTCTGCAGCTGCTCTGTTGCCATGTTGTTGCAGTACCGTATTTTCACGACCATAAGGCGCACTTAAAAGTCTTAGATTTTCTTCAAAAAGTACGGCGCGCCCTATAGCGCAGTGCCCCCTATGTGTTGTAAGGAGGACGTAGTAGAGAACACCATGAGAACGTTAAAGGGTGAAGTGTGGGCGTTGATCGTATATACCGGGACAATCGCACATACGTGTATAAAAGAACAGGTATGTGCGTTATGCAGGACATCGTTGTTTTAACAACCCTGAAAATGGCAAAGAGACACGCTTACGAAGCACAGTTTAAACTGAAGGCCATCAGCTACGCGGAGGAACATGGAAATCGAGCAGCGGCGAGAGAATTTAAGGTTAATTTAATGAATCGATGGTTCGCAAGTGGAGGAAGCTGGAAAACAAGCTCCGACAGGTCAAGAATACGCAGCTGAGTTTCCGCGGACATAAGGCGATTGATAGAGGATTTTTATGAAATACAATATAATCAAGTGTGTTTTATTTTCTAGTGTTCATATATTTTCACATAACCAAGCCTATTGTTAAACAAAACACAATGCATTCCTTACTTCAGTGTTTGAGATGTTTGACAAGACAGGATATACATGCATTCTTTACTTCAGTGTCTGTGATGTCAGATAAGCATGAATACTGCTGTGTCGTTATTTTTCAGTTTGTGTGCAGAGGTTAGATAGCTAAGACAATGCCTGAGCTCTCCCCTTTCCGTTAAAAGAGGAAGTGCTATGTAATCCATTTTGAACTATAAATAAAGCAAGCAGCCTGTACTCGTTGTGTCTGTCTTCTCAGAGGCATTCACCCGTGTACACGTTCTTAAACTCTGAGTCGGTCTGCAGTGTCTTATTTCTCTTACTTGTGAACAGATGTCTAAACCCCTGACATTTAATTGGTCCTTCGTAGCCAGATAACTAACTGTTATTTTTAACGTCTAGTTGTCCACAGACGGTTTTCATCGGATTCTGACGTCCTGTTGCCTGCGCTGGAAAAAATCTGTGCACAGTAAAAAGGAAAATCCGGGAGCATGAATTCGATCTCTGGTCAGCGAGGCCCCACGACGCCAGGACCAGATGTGCCGGATCCAAAACGCAGCGCCACAGTAAGGTGAATATGAAACACTGCATTCCATCTAGCGCTAAAATACGTTGATATTGAGATTTTCCTTTAAAATAGTGTGTAAACCTGGTTAGCGCCGACAGATCTCAATCCAGAAGGGATTTAAGAGACAACAGGCAAGAGCGAAATTCTAGAAATCGCTATTAAAAGTTCCGGTTGCTTTGGGAAAGCAGCTGTAACGGAACGAGTTCCGGTCGCTCTGGGAGTGGCTGCAACGGAACAGTTAGAAGGTTGCACAATAAAAATACGGAAAGTCTCAATAAAAATTATAAAAGCGCGCTCTGTTTGTGTTAACAAAGAGAAGTGAGTTGTCATTTACGACCCAATACGCGGTCGAACCCTTCTCAAGCTGTTTTCCTGTGTACACTCATGAACTGGCTGGAGTGGGAAACTAAGGTTGTGCGTCATCACGTAAAATCAATAACCGCTTTCTCAAATAGTGAGAAAGTAGAAGCCTGTTATTGATCACCTGCCCGCTCCTTTGTGCCAGAGAAGGTGTCACAGTTCTGACGTAATTAGTTTAAAATGGGTAACTCTAAAACTAAAGTAAAATTAACAGCAGATGAAGAGTGGTTAGAAAAAAACTGTTCAAATGCAGGAATAGTCAGTGCAAAAAGGTGGAGAAATACAAAATAAAATATATTGTCCAGCTTGGCAAGGCAAATGCACCCGATTTAATAAATGCTTTAAAAACCGCTTTGCAAAAAGAGCTATTTGTGGAAAAAAGTCAGAAGAAAAAAGCAAAACGTCTAGCAGAATGGCATCTTTTCAAAGTGATGATGACAGACGTAGAAGACGTGGAGAGGAAGGAAGTGAAACAGATGAAGCGGAAGTTTACAATATAGAACAACTGCTGCTAGGGTCAGAAGCCAAACCAACAGTTGTAGTATATGTGAAAGGTGTGCCGTTAAAAAAAAATGTTTTGAGACACAGGAGCTTGTAAAACTGTTTTAACTGTAGAAGTCCCAAATGTAACATTTTCAAAAAACACTATAATTGTGAAATCAGCCTCAGGACATGTGACAAAACAGCATCTAACCGATCCCCTTTTTATGTCACATAGAGATAGTGGCCGTGGCTGCAAAAATCAGTGCATTTATGACCCATCATGCCCAGATTGTATGAAATAAATAAAAGGAAATCATTCATATGAAGACCTTTTCTTTTTTTTTTTTTCTTTTTTTTTTTTTTTTCTTTTTTAAATGACATCAGAAACAGCAGTATGCGACATTACGTGATGGCAGAGCTTCAGTTCATCCTTTGTCATTTTTTTTTTTTTTTTTTTTTTTAATAAATAGGACAGGGGGAATGAATGAGAGAAAGAGGGGGAGAGAAAGAAAGAAAACCAAAGGGGAGAAGAGACGGTGAGAAGGGGGGGGGAAGAGAGAGAAAAAAAAAAAAAGAACTCCTGGGTCACCTGTATGGAGAAAAAAAAAACAAACAAACAAAAAAAACAAACAGAGGAGACAGCAAACAACAAAGAGCAACATAATAATAGAGAAAACAAAGCACCATCACAATAAACTAGCTAGTCATAGATATCAAAATTTACTAAATAATAAACGATATTGTGCAGCACGCAAGATAGACAGCGCACAGTGTGCTTTGAGGCAGCAGCCAAGAAAGCTTTAGTCCGCGTCTGTGAATACCCATGTGTGCATACCTGTGTGGATCAGCATGCTTGCATTCCAAAGGTTTCTCCATGTAATGATCTGCTAGGGAGTGTGGGGGGGCCACAGCCCCGTCCTCCAGGGTGTGAAGCAGGTATGGAGGAGATCAAAACTCCAGACATCCAGAGGCCCCCAGAACACAAGAGACCATGGAAGACCAACAGAGGGGCAGCCGCGCCACTGTTCCAGTAAGAGCTGAGGAGAGTCCCAGATGAGGGCTCGCCCAGCAGCCGCGGAGCAGAAGTCAGGGGGAGTTGCAGTGACGCGCCCGTGAGCTCCGCCGGCCCCCAGCTGTGCCTGAGTGACCGAGCCCCAGGCCGAGAGGCCGGGGGCACCCCACCTCCAAAGGGGCCCGAGCGAGCCCCAGGCCCCAGGCCCCGACAAGCGGCCGCCAAGGAGTGAGCCGGTGTGTACCCGGACGCCCACCCCCAGACACAAAGAACCACCAACACACCGACACCTGAGGGAGTCCGCCACCGGCAGGGGAAGTGGTGGTGGGTGGAGATAGGCCTCCAAACCTTGGAGGGCCTGAGGTGTCCCCAGAGAGGTGGCGTCTGATACCCAACCTGACATATAGACACAGACATACAGGCACACACAGACACAAACATCCATTCCCACCCTCATGCTCTCATATGCACTCACTCCACACTCAACCAACGTGGAGACAGACATAAAGAGACGCTGTACACACAATCACACTCCCCAAGCGTACTCTACAAACCGGGTCTAGGTACCCTTGCCCCTGGAGGGGGGAATTGCACCCAGACCCAGGTGGTGTTACCCTTTTCCCTGCGGTGGGGAGAGGCAGACCACCCCGACTCCGCAGCAGCAGGGAGGCCCCACACCCCAGACCGCAGTCGGACGGCCAACTCCTCCTACTAGCCCTCCCGCTCCAGCAGGCCGCAGAGAATGGGGGTGGGAGAAGACTCCAAACCTCCCTCCACCCGCTCATTGTAGTGTTGATGCATATGTGTTCTAAGGTGCAATTAAAACCCAGGAGGGCATGGAGCTACCTGCCAAGGAGCAGCAGGTAAGCGCATAGTCCCTCCTGCTAGCCCTCAATGACTAAGTGTATTTAAAATTGAGAGGTGGGCAACGACGTCAGGGGTGAGGTATACACCCTGATGGTGATTTGGATGAAGACCTTTTCTAAAAAAAAAAAAAAAAAAAAAAAAAGAGAGATGCATAAGGTAGATTAAGGCTGTATCATTGTACAGCCAAGAAAAGTGTGTGAAAAGATAAATGTTTCCATCCTGGAGGTGGGTGAGACTGCAGCTCATTCACGTCCTTGATGGATACAAAATAAAATATAATAATAAACTACTTGGTTCGACATGCAACAGAGAGAATGCATGTGACTGAAGGTTGGATCTGAGATGAGGCAAACAGAAGACCAGTCTAAAAGTAGGCACAAACCTGTTCAGAGATGAAGCAAATTGTACAGATTGGATGAACTATAAATTATCTGTTTGCTGAGTAAGATGATCCTAACTATTAAATTGTCTCAGTAGTAGTATAGTGATATACACTAGTAAAATATTGTAATATACTATTGTTACTATATAGAGAGAAAAAGATGATGATATTAATAATGATATAAAATTAATATTGACAAGAAGTATCCTAGTCAGTATGATGTGAGATGGACAATTGTTATGAAGTAGTCTGCACCAAGCTTAAGGTTTGCTCAAACTCAGTATAATGACATATGAGATGAAGAAAATAAAGGCGATATCTAAACCAATTAGGTGCATAGAGGCACTTAACCTGCTTGAAAACCTGTCATTTATCCTAGATAAATATTACTGAGATACAGAGCACATCTATAATAACAACTAATAAGCCAAACCCTGTAGATAATAACTAAACCTACAGGATTATGAAGCTGAATTAAATGTGTGGACACCGCTAAGTTGATGAGCATGTTACACATTTTCTTTTATTTTTTTATTTATTGGTTTTTTATAGCAGAGGCTGCATGCTATTAAAAGCCAACACATGCAGCTGTCTGTGAGCTCAGTTTCCCCTCACACTTCTGCTTTGTTTCTGGCAACATTTTTCTTTGTCTTTTTGTGTCCTGACTCATGTATGTTTTTGTTTTTTGATTATTTTGTTGGTTTGGAAACAAATTTGTGCCGATACTTGAGGGATTGGGTGTGACGGGTACAAAATAATAAATAATAATAACACTATGAAAGTTGATAGTAGGGTGAGTGCAAGGCGGTGTGTGAAAAGAGGAAGTCTGAGAGAGAAGTGCGTGCGTAGGCAAACTGCAGAGTGTGTGCGTCAAAAGAGGGTGTATTGTTTTTACATCAAGGTTTAGTAGAACTAAAGTAGAACGTCACAAACAAACAGATAAAAAAGTAAAATGAAGAGAAAAAATAACTGACAATTACATTAATGAATAGAAAACACACATACACAAAGTGCCATATGTGAAATTATTCTAGGAAAGAATCAGAAGTGGGATAGTTTAATATAAGATGCAATGAAGGAAGCAGCTTACACTCCTTTAATTTCCAGAGCCAGTGTGTTCCCTCCCCTGCCCACTTGGCCCCCGTATCAGGCGAGTATGGAAGGCTGGATAGCCCATGACGGGTAAGATCCCACCTCGAAACCCTGGGACAACCTAAGGCAGGCACAGTCACGATTACTCGGCCTCACTCAGTCCCTGTGAGCTCAGACTCACGGGTGAGATGAAGTGAAGAAGACGGGACCTCAAGGGTAAAGCCGCTGGGCTAAGGCGGAGGTGGAAAGTGGCAAGTGGAGCCCTAACTTCTGGCTGAGGACAAGGAATGCTGTTATTCAAGGTGGGAAATCAAAATTTGGGTTAGTAAATTTGGGAAGGAGAAAATTGACTGTTTAAAGGCAAAATTATGAAGGAGTCTGACACACTGGAAAAGCAACATATGCAAATTCACATACACAAACATAAAATACATTTGAGTTTGAAATTGAGGAACTCAAAGAAGCTATATGACAAAGTGAGTTATGAAAACAAAAAGTGATTAAAGTAGTTTTAAAAGAGTGACTTAGGAGTGCTCTGGGACTAAGTGATCAACAGTAGTGATCACTGTAGAAAGAAATAAAATAATTTAATGAGTTGGTAATGTTTAAACATATGTTTCTGTTGTTACAGCAACTCATTGAGAGATGACTCAGTATGCAAATTAGCTGAAGTGAGTGGTGACGGAGGAGCTTCCTGTGTGTGTGTGTGACTGAGGCTTTCAGAAGAGGAAGCATAGCAGACAAGAGAAGTGCAGAGTTGGGTAGGAAATTTATAGTTTAGTGATTATATGTTGTCGTAAAGGGGTTTTATGCTGAATTTAAGTATGTTAAAGGGGGTGATTTTTGTGTGCAAATTGTGTGGTTTTAATGAGACTTTCGGTGTATTGAGGGGGTGAGATTATGTGGTGGCAAAACTTGTGTGTTTAAGGTTGTTGTGGTGATGGGTTGATTCTGTCAGTAAGGTTTGGGTTGTTGTTGTTTTTGTTTTAATAGAGGGAGTTTTAGGAAACATGGACATGTCTAGGATTGGGCCCATTAGTTTGTAACAGTGCACTTAAAGGAAACCTGTCAGGTGATTTTGTTTTGTGTTTTGTGAGCTAATAATCAGCTCTATTTTTTCTCATTTCTGTTCTAAGCAGG
Organism: Copadichromis virginalis; assembly: GCF_057382275.1. Taxonomy (NCBI): domain Eukaryota; kingdom Metazoa; phylum Chordata; class Actinopteri; order Cichliformes; family Cichlidae; genus Copadichromis; species Copadichromis virginalis. The sequence goes on from NC_140620.1 coordinate 3,798,711, forward strand.
CCTGCAACAGCGCTGACAAATTCTCGGGGAGAGCAAATAAAAGGGGGGCTTTCCAGATTACAATTGGCTGAGGAGAAAGCTACCTGTGGGGACTGATCAGGTCGTAAGTCCCTGTCCAAAATTGTAGGATTTTATGCGAGTCAATCCAGTCCAAAAGCATAAAGAAATATTTTCCTATGGAAAATAAAAAAAAATGAATGAGCTCATTTTGCTGAGGGTGGAGAATCTGATCGTGCGGGAAGCTCCACTATTAGCAAATATATGGTGTGACTGCATGTGAGTGAATGTGTGGCTGGGTGAGTGAGGATGCATAAATGTGGACAAACAATTGGCTTTTACCAGAGAAAATTTCTGTTTTGTTGACTGGGGTTAGATTATGGGATTATAGTATATTGTTGGGAGAATGCCAAATGTTAAAGGGGAAACATTTTTGATGTAACTCATGTTACCATTAATTGGAGAAACACATGACTGATAATTGTTCTGTTTCAAGTTTATTTTTATGACATAGATTGGATCATGAGTGGGGAAAAACTAAGCATTTTGAGTTTTGTATAGTATTGTGACACATTTCATGTGTCAAAATAAAAGGGGGAATTTAGGGTTTAATAATTTAATTGTTTAATAATTTAGGATCATTTTAGGACTTTTTTGGTTCTTATTATGCGTGATTATGTTTGGGGGTTTGTTGATCATTTGGATATGGTAAAACTGAAACTGTTATTTTTATGTTAAGGTTAAAGGATTAAAGAGGTTGTTTTCTTTTGGATCTTTTAGTAGAATAGGCGCTTATAATGATTTTCTGGTTAAAAAGGTGACTTAAGATTAGAGTAGAGGCACTTGCAGCAGCGACAATTCGTGTACAGGATGTTGATGATAGCGAGCAACCGGACGGGAAACCAGCGCTTAAAGAGTTTTAAAGGGATGAGTAACGTTGAAGAATATATATAAATACAAGTCAATAAGTTAAGAACATAATTAGGATCATGCTTTTGATTAAAGAGTCCCAAATAGGATAAGTTAGGGAGGTGCAGGAAAAGGTGTTTTGCTTCCTTTGCAGAAGATCCCGGCGAGGATCCTGGAGGCCCCGAGGCTTGATGAACCACATCAGACGAGACGCAAGAGGAGCACTAGAGACGTGCAACCTCACGACTCAATCTGGGGAACTGACATACCAGACGAATTCAAACATGGACCAAAGGACAAAAAGTAATGCTTTCTCTATTCCCGTGGGCAGGAAATGCCAAAAACATGCTCAGGATAGAGACACTCGACTACCGTTTTGGACTGTTTCTGAATGCTTCAACAAAGATCAACAAGGCTCAGAATGAAGAAATCGATGCAGTGCGCATCACAATAATGCAACACCGAGTCGCATTGGACGTGATACTAGCCGAGAAAGGAGGCTTATGTGTGCTCTTCAACACGACTTGCTGCACATACATTCCTGATAATGTGCACTCCAACAATATGACTGACGCACTGGACGTGCTGCGACAACTGAGTCAAGCTCAACAACAGGACTACATCACTGGTGAAGAGGACTGGCTCACATGGCTTCTTAGTGGGTCATGGAAGACGTTGCTCATGAAAGGACTAGTACTCGTTGGAGTACTGCTCATACTCCTTTGCTTATTCTCAACATGCATATTGCCCTGTGTCCACAGAATGGTAAACAATATGTTCACCACAAAACTACTAGCATATGTCTCCCTACCCCAATACGAACCACAAGCAGAGATTGAACTTGAAGAAGATGAATTTTAACTGATGATCATGTATGTTTTCACCAAATGACATGCAAGTTGAAAATGTGACTAACAAGTGACTATGCATTGATTAAACCTGTGAAAAATATTAACAACAGGCGGGAATGATAGAGGATTTTTATGAAATACAATATAATCAAGTGTGTTTTATTTTCTAGTGTTCATATATTTTCACATAACCAAGCCTATTGTTAAACAAAACACAATGCATTCCTTACTTCAGTGTTTGAGATGTTTGACAAGACAGGATATACATGCATTCTTTACTTCAGTGTCTGTGATGTCAGATAAGCATGAATACTGCTGTGTCGTTATTTTTCAGTTTGTGTGCAGAGGTTAGATAGCTAAGACAATGCCTGAGCTCTCCCCTTTCCGTTAAAAGAGGAAGTGCTATGTAATCCATTTTGAACTATAAATAAAGCAAGCAGCCTGTACTCGTTGTGTCTGTCTTCTCAGAGGCATTCACCCGTGTACACGTTCTTAAACTCTGAGTCGGTCTGCAGTGTCTTATTTCTCTTACTTGTGAACAGATGTCTAAACCCCTGACAGCGATCATCGAGCAAAGAACGAGCGGGAGAAGCGTTTCGACGGTCACCATTCGGCTAAAAGCAGTTTCACTTTCACTTTTTATGAAACGGTGCCATTTTTCCATCCGGACCAGGACTACGGTAGCGCAGCAACTTCCAGCGGATTATAAGGAAAAGCTGGCCATCTTCCGCTCCTACTGCAGCAAACACATCGGCGACAAACACATCCAGCGATGGATGACCGATGGAGACCACAGTTTCACCAAGAGTGGAAGGCAGCGCCGGGAGAGTTACGCCACAATTTGCCAATGGATTGTAGATGCTTGGGCTAACATGTCTGCTGGCACTGTTGTTCGAGCTTTCGCAAAAGCCGGCATCATTTCTGAGGAGCCGCACGGCACGGAAAGTGACTCTGACAGTGAAGAAAGTGAACCTGGCATGTTTGATGGAGATTTAGCGCAGCTGTTCAATTCAGACACAGAGGATGAGGACTTCGATGGGTTTGATGATAAAAATGTGAGTACCAAACTTTGTTTTGCTCCTGCTTTAGTTTTAAATACGCACACTTGTATGCTTGTGTGTTGTTGATGATGACGATTACCGGCAATAGAAATGTGAGTAAGGTACCGAACTCAGGTTTGCTCCCGCTTTATTTTTAAATACTCATACGGTACTTGTATGCGCCCTATGGTCCAGTGCGCCTTATGTGTGTGTTAAATACAGTAAGGGCACACATAACTGAGACTGCGCCTTTTAGTACAGTGCGTCTTATGGTCGTGAAAATACGGTATATTAATAACTAACCTCGTGTTGTGGACAAATGATCTCAGTTGTTCTCGTATGGGCTCAAAATGTGGTCATAAATATTTTGTACTTGTAAAAAAGATTTGTATGTGTATAAAAGATTTGTGTGTGGACTTAGAAAAAAAACCCCTGCAAGTTACAAGTACGGATTTTGACCCTATTTTTCTTCCTTTCATCTGATTGGTCAATGTCATGTCAATCAACAATGTAACAATCCAATTAGAGAACAGATGGGTTTGGCTGTCGAGGGGCGCTTTTTTTTAACTGCAGGTCTTTGCCTGCATACATGCACATATGTCCCTCTGTGGGGGGTCACTCCCACTAGGTTTATATCTGGGACTCTCCACCATTTGACCTTAGAACTGAAGAAGCTTCTCGGATGAGAGGTGAAACGTCTTCAAGTAACTTAAAGAAGTCCAGACGCTTTTCTTTGCAAGCTCCTTTGACATTTGACCACGAGCAATCTTTTCTGGTTTCTTTGTAGCCAGAAACCAGCTCTCTCCTCGGCTTCCTCCACTACACGCTTGCCCCACGCCAGTCTCCTCCGTCACTATAAAGGGGAGAGTCATGAGCTCCATCACCCTCACCTGTGCCGTCCAACGTCCCGCCACCAGCCTCCACTGCAGCAGGCCAGAGACCACACCCCTGCCACAATAAGTAAAAGTATATCCTTGCTGTACCCTTAATGCTAAATGTGCTAAATTAACCGCTGCCTTTGCCCCTTTGGGATTATTCTTATGTCACTGGGATGTTGACCTTTGACCTTCACATTAGAGAGATGGGCAGACATAATTAGTGTATGAATTTTAAAGTAACAGGTAATAAAGAGAGTGCAGCAAATGTAGTCAGGTTTATTACTCTGTATCACACATGAGTGCCCGAGGGAGGCGGGGCTGACTGGGGAGACACAGGAAACAGAGAGACAGGGCTGACTCGACATGAAACGATGAAACGTGGGACACGGGAACAGAAACTAAACACAGGCTGAAATGAACACTGAGGGAGGGAGAACTAAGATTACTGAGAGCCTGATAAATAAGAAGAACAAAAACCAAGAAAAACAAGAGCCAAAGAAAACCAAAAACACAAAGCATTGGGCCAGGACCCACTGCTGTGACATTTATATGTGATAAAAACATTAAAAACTGCTCAGATGTTGAAATCTTTCTACGTATACTTTAGGTTCAGCTCTCCAGCCTGGCATTTGGTTAAGCATGATTCAAACATTTGATTTTGTTTAACTGGTTTTAATTATAGTTACTTTTTGTGAACATTTGTTGCAGCATTTAAAAATACATCATTTATTTTCAAACTTTTATTTGATTTAGAGCATCATGTTTGACCAACGTAAATGTTTTAATAATATAAAATAACTGAAGCAGTGAACTAAATATCTGAAATCTTTCCTTCCTTAAAAGTTATAATCCTACTTAAGTTATAGTGCAAACGCTTAAGCAACAAATATACTTGATGCTAATTAATTAATATTTCCCTTTGATGTTGCAACTATGCGGTCACTTCTGTCTTTAAACAAAATAATATTTTCCAGTTACAGAAATCATAAAGTCCAAGCTAAAGTGCTACTGTTGCTATATGCATTTTATATAAATCATGGATGATGGTCCTGACATGAAGGAAGAGAAAGTTACAGGTTGCATCCTTTGACTTTGTCTCCGTGCCTTTGGGCGATTTTCAGAAGGACAGATGTTTCTGTTCAATTCTTAAATCAATTTTTTCAAACACAAACACTATTTTAAAGCTTCTAGAGAGTAAAATATTAATGATAATTATAATAACAATAATAAAAACAAAAGCTCTCAGATCCATCAAACCAAGCAGCAGAAAGAACAATAACTGAAGAGAAAACTTTAACCTTGTAGACTTCATTATGTTCCAGCTGCTCTACAGACGCTGTGACCTCGAACTTAAGCAGGTCGTAAAGTATGTGCAGCTCAATAACTTCATAATCAGACCCTGTGGTATTTAGGCAGCAGAACAACTAAGAATAACAACTACAAATAATGTTTTTAGGTTTCTGTTGTACTGCAAGGTTCTGTACAGGAGAACCAAACCAAGAGCAAATATTACGTCTCATTTACACCTGAGCACGAAGAGCCATCAACATTTAGCAAATTGAATCATCTTTGTTTAGATGCAAGAAGAATCATATAGAAATGAAAGAGTAGAAATAGAAATCCAGAGCAAAGATATCCTCTAATTCAGCGTAGCACATGTGCAGCTGCTGCGATTCACGTAAGCATTCGGCTCGTCGCTGTTGCAGATTTTTCTCTCGCTGTTCTGGCTCACAGCGCTGCAAACACAAAAATAAATATCCCCAAAGGTGTGAAAGGGAGCTAATTAGTAAGAGTATTGTTACTCTCCGCAGGAGTAGTCCAGCAGTAGAAATCAGTCCAATAACAAGGTGTGTAACATCTAGCAGGGTGACAGAAAAACCCAGGGTAACTTCTAAGGACCTCAACGTCTCTCTCACATTGTGTTTTTAAACATGCTTCCATTTGTCACTTCAGTCTTTACTCTGAAATACAGGAAGAGAAATCATGGCTGAAACAATTTCTCATGAAACCAGGGGTGTGGTCCAACAGTCAGTTTGGTGAGGAAGGTTCCTAACTGAGAGAAGTGACCCAGAAGTATCTGTGTAGCAGCCACAATGAATCCAGATCATGAGCTTTATTAACTGATCAAAGTCTCTTCTTTCATCTTCTGTATCATTCAGTTTGCATTGGTAATGCCCATTATTGTAATGCTTTTTTAAGACAAGCAAAACTTTATTTCACTTTGGGTTAGCTGGGATAAGTGATGGATGGAGGGAATTTTACTTCAGCCACAGAAATCCTAAACAGGAAGGAGGAGCAGAGTTACAGTGGATCACTATCCAGCAGGGAAACAAGGTTTATTTCAATTTCTTGGCCATGAGTGAGATTTACTGAGTGGGCAAATTAGGGAGACAACACCATCAGATCCCGAGCCCTCCATGTGTTAATCAAGAGACGGCTGCTGTGCTACAACCATAAATAATGAATAAATTAGGAGCTAAAGCTGAAAGGACAGTTTATTTGTACCATCTTCACATAAACACATTCAAGAACATCACAGATGAAGAAACATTAAAAACTTCCACACTACATAAAGCAAGAAAAATAGTTTTTCTTTCAGGTGGTTTCAGAAAAACAGAAACATCAAACATCTCCAAGACTCTCTTTGAAAGAACTAAAAACCTTTGTTCTCATGGTCCAATCATGAGTGAACTCCCCGATGAAGCCTTGTGTGCTAAAACATGTCAGAGTTTTAAAGGTTAAACATGAGTTTCCAAAACGTTTTGCTGGAGAACAATGAACTATTTGACTGAGTTTCAATCATTTACAGACGAGCAAAACCAGGACAGAGAAAAAAGGACAAAACTGACTCAGTAAAACAACAGAAAAGAAGATCCCATGTAGATCTGTATTATGTAGAAGTTCAGCCCAGCAACCAGTTCAGTTCAACACAAGTTTAAATGATTCTATCTGAACTCTGTGGAGCCTGATCTCAAGCTTTTTGAGTCTGACACAGAAACCAGAGGATCTTTCTGTGTCTTCAGATTCACTGTGATCCAGTGATGGGAGTGATTTCAGCCCTGAGTGATCGCACTGATGTTTGCACAGAGCAGACAATGAGGTGAATGTTTGGGCACATTGGTAACAGTGAAACAGTTTATTAGTAACGTGGGATCGTTTGTGTGCAGAGTATGAACTGAGATTCCTGAAGCTCTTGTCACACTGGTCACAGCTGTAGTTTCCTTCCATGTGTGTACGTTCATGAATGTTACGATTACCTGACTGTGAGAAGCTTCTCTCACAGTGTCTGCACTTGTGTGGTTTCTCTCCTGTGTGGACTCGTTTGTGTAATTTAAGGTCCCTTGCAGTGGTGAAGGATGACCCACACTGATCACAGAGGTGCTTTTTAACCCCACTGTGAATCAGTTCATGTCGTTTTAACTCACTTGGTGTGGTGAAGCTTCTCCCACATTCTTTGCAGTATTTCAGTTTGTCTCCAGTGTGTCTACGTTGATGTACTTTTAGGGTAATTTGCTGACTGAAAGTTTTTCCACAGAGGTCACAATGAAAGTCTTTCCCACCAGCACAGTGATGACAGGGTTGAGAACTGGATCCATCTGTGTCGCTCTGCTTCTAAACAAAGACACAAAGACAGTGTAAGTCAGTCCTTCAACATTTGTATCCTGAACGTCGCCTGAAATAAAGAGCATCTCTGCAGACGTCCAACTACATTTGACTGTTTCAGTTAACACACTCAGTTTACTGGGCTGCAATAACTACAATACTACCACCATAATACTACAGTAATACTAAAATCATAACTGAAAGGAAAATCTGAATAATCACTCAGAGCTGCTTTTCCATGCAGTAGAATTGCTAACATGCTAACACAGTTTAATGAGCAGAGTTGTTCCAAACAGTCAGGCTAAAATGACAAGATAACAATATAAATACATACCTCACAGTAGCTGCACTTGTAGAGTCTCTTTCTGGTGTGGATCTGTTGGTGTCGTCTCAGGTGACGTGGAGATTTAAAAGTCTTCTCACACAGGTCACATTGATAAGGCCTCTCCTCAGTGTGGGTAAACATGTGTTGTTGTAAGTCTGTGTGAGTTATAAACTCTTTGCCACACTGTTCACAGCAGTACACATCATGTCTGGTGTGAATGCGTAGGTGTGTATTTCGGTTCCCTCTCTGGCTGAAAGTTTTTCCACAGATGTCACAGCTGTATGCCTTAATTCCAGAGTGGGTAACTAGATGCCTCTGTAAGTTGCTACTGTGAGTAAAAGCTCTGCCACACTGATCACAGCTGTACGCTTTAACTCCACTGTGGATGAGTTGGTGTGTTTTTAGGTAACCCTTCCAGGAAAAAGACTTTCCACACAAGTCACAGCTGAACGGTCTCTCTCCAGTGTGGATGACCTGATGCTGTTTTAGTTTAGCCCTCACAGTAAAACCCTTCCCACACTCGTCACAGGTGTGTTTTTTCTCTCCCTTTCTTCTGTGAGGTTTGTCGGCCTCCTGAGAGCGCTGACTTCTGGCTCCATGTTGGTCCTGCAGTGACACAGATACAAACAGAGGCAGTGAGTGAAATGCAGTCGTGGAACAAACTCAACCTTCAAACTCCATTAACACTAGTTTTAAACCTGAAGGTGGAGCGTGGCACCAAACACCTTAAAGGTCTCTTATCCCCACCTGCTGGTAGTTCTAACACATTACATCCAACCTGCTGTTAAAGATAATTCATGACTGTTCAAACACTAAAATCATGCCCATCCCTCCTGATTGTACACACACACACACACACACACACACACACACACACACACACACACACACACACACACACACTATTTTATAATTTAGATTATTTTGTTGTTTCCTATTACATATTTCTATAATTTGTATAGATTTATACAGAATTATTCAGTGATAATAAATCCTATGTTTGTTTATTCTAAAGGAACCCCGTTAGCTTCCACAACAGATGTTGCTCATCTTCCGTCAAATACTCACATAAAATATTACACAATAAAGTGGATTCAAGATATCCACATAATTTCACTCTTACATCCACAGTGAGGTTTCACAATTGTTCAAATATAAGCAATCAATAATAATAATAATAATAATAATATCAATAACATTGAGGCACATTACACAAATTTCAAAAACAAATCGTGTCTTACAATATTTACAACAACTAAAAGCTCTGTAAATCGGCTTTTAAGTGTTCATTGAAGTTTTGAATAATTCTCTAATTTTTTAAGGCAACTTATTCCACTTAAAAGTTGCTCTAAATGTAACAGTTTTACAAAACGTTACTTTTAACTCGAGCATTTACTAAATTGCAGTTTGTTGAAAACTGTGTAATATGATGATGTATTTCATCTGGATACTGCAGCTGAGCAGAATAAATGTGGTGTGTTTAACAGAATTGCTTTCTTTAGAACTACAAGTAAGCCATAGAATATTTTAGCCTGTACAGGAAGCCAAGAAAGGTTATTATGCATTTTATCAATATTAGTATAGTATGAACATCTTCACACTAATCTGGACGCCTTATTCTGGACTAACTGAAGTCTGTTAAGATCTGTCTTATTAGCTGCTGACCAAATGATTGAACAATACTCCAGATGAGACATTACTAGTGCATTAATGACATCTTTCATAATGAAGAAGTGATACACAAAGAGCATTTAATTGCCATAGCTATGCCTTGTCGGCAGAGTTATGTGACATTAGTGATGTTTGTACTTTCAGCGTTAACTTGGTTTTAAAGCCTTTAAAATATACGCCGTTCAATAGTCGACCTTAATCTGACAGAGAATGTGATGATTTTGTGGATAATTAAAGTCAGTCATATATCCACAAACACAACAAGCTGAAAGTCAGTGATGCTGCTCGGTTTGCAGTCCTGAACATCACGGCACAAGCAGGATTCACTGCACTGTTAATGTTAGCTGTGTTATATTGCTGCCTCTGTTCGGTGGTGTCGAGCCAAACGCACTTTAACGTGTGTTTGAACGAGCTGACGGTTCACTCGTTAAGCTGAAAGAAAGATGCTTTAATCACAGCAGTCACACATGTGTCCACTGCACCATCTGGAACTCTTCTTGTTTACACTCGTAATAACACAAACACTAAATCCTGCTTCTCTGGTGCTGTTGTGTAGCAGTGTGTACACCTGAGACTGTCACCTGTCTGTCTGTCCTGCACTCTCTCTCTGTTTCTTTCTCTCTGATTGTGGAATAAAAGTATGAACATGTGTTTATAAGTTACACTTGTGTTTGAATCCTGCAGCTTATCACACATTTGATTTCCATGTGTGACGACTGCAAGTGTCCAGAGTGAGGACAGACTGAGGGAGCCACTGCTGCACATCATCTGTGAGGCTTTGCAGCCCTGATGATCCACCAGGACAAACTCAGCCGTGTGTGAGGAAGAGGAGGAGGAAGAGCCAGCAGCAGCTGACAGATGGAGAGAATAGACAGACTGTTCCCTGTTTGTGAAGGACTGCTAGGAAAGTTTAACATAACTGTCTGTGCTGAATCAGTCTTATTAGGTAATGTTCAAATAATGTGATCATCCCAGTGTTTTCAGTGTGGGAGAAAGTACTCAGGGCCTTCAAGTTACACACTATGAAAGGCAGCAACAAGTTTAATGTTCAGAAACCTAAAGTCTGTATCAGCAGCAGGATGGAGCTAAAAATAAATGTTGGTTTCAGTTCTATGAAGCTTTGAGTATTTTGGATCAGCAGCTGCTGTGTTTGTTGCATCATATTGCTGTAACTGTTTATATGCTTTATATATTCTGAGCTAAGTTGATCTATAGTGTTACATGATACACTCTCAGAAATAATATAAATATATATATATAAATAACTGTTAGTATCATGGTTGCTAGGCAACCTGGGCAGCGCGACGGAGGCTAGACGTCCCATTTCACGAGCCTACGAGCCTCGCACTTCGGCCTTAGCGGTCTTTGAGTCTGCGGCCCTTGAGGACTTTAAAGCTGCAGAACCTGAATCGGGATACAGCCATGATGATCTCCAGCCTCGTGCTCGCCAACATTCTGACCTGAGTTAAGAAGACGATCACTGAAATGGTCTCAGCAGGTCCTTTGATGACAGCAATGAAATGCAGTGGTAAGGCTGCCACGATTAGTCGACTAGTCACGATTACGTCGACTATCAAAATCGTCGACGACTGATTTAATAGTCGACGCGTCGTTTGAAGCTTTGTAAGATCCCAAAAGCAGGAATAAGTAGCAGGATTTAAGAGTGTAATAACGGACTGAAACAGAAGATGGCAGCACTGCATGTACAAGGATGCCAGCTGCCGTTAAACCCCGAAGAAGAAGAAGCTCTGTCCCAGAATTCATAGCGCGGCCCAGCGCAGTTTCCAACAATAGCGGCAGCTAGTTAGTTTTAATATTACTCTTATTATTCTTTCTGGGTCACAAAATAAACGTTTAACATATTTTCAGGCGAGAATGTAGCTGTGTAAACCTCAAATATCTGCTCAGTTTATCAAGACATCACATATTTTCAAAAGCGCTCCGACGTTTTCGGAGAAGTCTGTTACCCACTAGCTCGATAGCTAGCCGGGGGCCATGAGAGCACCAGACTCCCGGCAGATCGTTTTCAAACCCACCGCCCTACTCAGGTTAAACATGATATATAAGTCACTTAGATAAACTTAAAAATGTTATTGTTTGGCTTTTTTCAGTATTTTATTTGTTCCTGAGTAATTCGGCTGAGTTTATTAAACTTCACCAAAACAATCTGCACATTTAATTAAAATTTAATAAACTACCATCTTGTCTTTATTTTTAGTTAGCACATACCTTAAACACTTAAAGCTGTAAGCTAATGATAGTTATATAAGAGCAGATGCTGCTGGTGCAATAAGCTGTACGTTTTACGTCCAATGGATGATGATCTGATTAGTCGACTAATCGCAAAAATAATCGGTGACTAGTCGACTATCAAAATAATCGTTTGTGGCAGCCCTATGCAGTGGTAAGGCGTTTTGGGGATTAAGTTCGTTTTCATGGCAAAGAAGGACGATGCAGTTCATCTGATCACTCCTCATAACATTCTGGAGTGCAGGCAAAATGCTATTATAAAAACTTAAGCAGCAACTTCTCCAGGTTCCAATATTTATGCAATTCTCAAACCTTTTGGCCACGACTGTATAACCTCTTCTGAAGTTTAGTGGATATTATACATGGTTATGCTCAGGATGTGTCGGCCAGTTTCCACTGGAAACGCCTTTTGGTTAAACTGTCAGCGAGGAATTTGCATTTGCACTGTTACATTTTTATATAACTTTAATGCACATAAACAACAGCTGCTTGTTTCAGTGAAAATACATTGATGGGTTTTTAATAAAGTTGTGCAGCTGTAAAGTATTTTGTCTGGTGTCAATTCTATCGTCAGCTACATCGTTATGGCAAATGTTCAAATGTATATGGTGATAAATATCTTTGGTCATATGGTCCTGCTCTGTCTGTCACCTTCTGTGTTGAGCTCATTGTTTCCTCTGTAGTGGCTGAGCTGAGTCCAAGTAGCTGAAAATGTTCCTCTGCTGCTCCGTCAGACTCTCCTCCTCCTGCTGATCAGCTGGGACACAAAACAGATCTTTGTTAGGCTCCACACTGCACTGAAGAGTCAAAGTGTCTCATATGTTCATCTGACAAGTAAAAGAACACATTTTTGTTTCCCGAGGTGGGCAACTTGTTGGAAACAAACACAAAAGCTTTGAGCACTGATACCTGCCATTGCTGCCATTGAAAGATGCAACGCCAGCAATGTGGATTGTCAAGACTCAAACCAATCATCAAGCAAAGACAACAGGGATCATTTGTTTCTGTTTATTTAGCATTCACAGCATTTGTAGTTGCCTTCTGTGCAGGGGAAGTCCACGCACACTGTGTGGTACCGCCATCCGCAGAAGGTGCATTCAACCTCTGTAAGAGAAACGAGATTGTCTGAGACTGAAATGATATTCACTAAAGAAGTGGTGATTTGTAAAACTTCAAGTGTATGATAAGGTGAAAACAAATACACAACTGCATGTCATGTAGTTGAAGGTTTTTTTTCCTTTGGAAGACCGGAAAACACTGAAAGTTACAAATTAGTCCTTTATTTATCCAGGTAAAAAAAAATCTCATTGAGATTAAAAATCTCATTTCCAAGAGAGACCTGGCGTCATGGCAACACAAGTCACATACCACACAGGTATATAACATTTAAAACAAACACAATATCCCAACATGTGTAACAAATGTATTGTGCTTGAAACAAATTCAGAATAGGTGATAAAGCAGCTGCACATGTGTGTCACGAGTAAATCTGGCTGTATAACAAACAGAAACAAGTGATGCTGCTGTCTTTGCTCAATGGTTGGTTTGAGTCTTGACAATCCACATTGCTGGCATCTTTCAATATGTTTGAATGCACCAGTGTAAGTGCAGCCACTCAGACTCAATGTGTTCATAGAAACAGGTGCAGATGTGTCACGAGTTCATCCAGCAGTAGCTATGGCACTTGGCCACAGGGGGCAGCAGTGCACTGACCTGCATTCGAGACTGCTCCAGCTGCTCTGTGACAGTCAGTAGATCTGCTACAAATTGCAGATCATATGCAAGTTTTGGAAATGACATTTTAAATATTCCTAACTTAGCCACGGCAGCATTGTTGATGTATTACCTATATACTACAAATTATTCCACCTGCTGAAAAGTGGATCTAATGTGGGCGGACTCACACTTAGCAAATAAACCTGTGATGTGAGAATGTAATCAAACTGTTGATCAGAGGCAAAGTAATTTAAAGTTTATGATGCTATCGTCTAATGTTAGCTGACATGATGTTAGCTTGTAAACTTATGTTGTTGTCTGGGTCTCATGTCTGATCTGATGATAATAACTGTGACAACACAGAGATTAAATAAAGGACGTTGGTGGGACTTCTTATGTTAGAACTATAACTTCAGTTAAGGAGTGAGACGTAAGGTGACAAGGAGAATGAAGAGAATGAGAAAGAAGTAACTGGGAAGAGAAAATGAAAACAAAAATTTGAAATGATCAAATTTGTGTTAACAGATGATGGTGATTTTAAAAATTCAAGTAATTTAAAGGTTTTATCCTATTTGTTGTTGTTTTTTTTCATATTCTTCTATTTGCAAGAGGTTATTAATAAAACAGGTTCTCTTTCTGGTTTCTCTTTTTGGACGCACTCTCTACAGCTTATCACATCCAAAATGGCGGATGTCAAGTACAAAACCTCGACAGAAACAATCAGCAAGAATTTTAGCATCAGTCCAAAATAAAACTGTCCAACTACAGAGTTTTAAAATCCAACTAAACTATGAACAGAGATCTTTTACAAATAGGCTATTGATGAGATGACAGTGGTAACAAAAACGTACACATCCGCGCACACAGACAAAATGGCGGGAGAGCGTTTAACGGTCGACCTCATGAGTCCGTTACCGTGAACTATGGAGCGGCAGATTTGTGCTGGAACTGAGCTGCACACAGCTGATGTTAGCCAGGAAACATTACACACTGCTAACGTTACCTTCACACGGATCTCCACACGGAGACGATCAGCGTCAGGCACAAACACCAAGTTCAGAAAAGAGGAACTTTGAGCAGGAAGGAAAGAGTCAGAGCGGCGTTTGAGGACACGTTTACAACCACGAACATCAGAATCTGTCTGTGCTGCATTCAAGTGCAACTTGGAAACTCACTAATCTCTGTCATGTTGTCCAAAGATGATTTATTTCTGCTGGTTTTCCTGTTTGAAACACAAACATGTGTCAGCACTTTGTTGTTCTTCACCCTGCAGCATTTGAATATTTCAGGAGTAAACTGATCATAAATTCATGAAGTCATGAATGAAAGTGCAGACTGAGAGTGGATCACATGATGTTTGAGGTGTGTCATGTGACATGTTCAGTATTGTCACACATGTCTAGATTGTCCCTGATATCATAACTGCTCAAACACTGATGATTATATTTGAAGAATTATTCCTGATGGCAGCAAAGTTTGAATGGAGCTCTCTGTCTGTGCTGATTTGTCGCCCTCTGGAGGTCAAAGCACAAACTGCATGATGTCACTGTAACCACCACAGTGACAGGAAGTGTTTTTAAATGATGAAATATGTCAGTGATGCTGATAGTGTGTTCATCACAGACGTTCAGGCTGACATGAATCAAAGTTAATGTCATTATGGACCAAGGACAGTACTCTGGGTCTCCTGCAGAACAACTCGAGCTGTGATACCTGAATGAAGAGCCTCTGCTGCTTTAAAGAAGGAGGCTCGAGGCAGAGGTGAGGTGCAGACCAACCAGCTTTTATTCAGCAACTTTAACAGAAGGATCAGAAAAATAAAACTATACAGCACAGTGATGCTGACTGAAGCCACAGCATTAAACTAAACAAGCATCTGATCATCTTTAACAACATCTAATAAATAATGACAACTATTTAATCCTGTATTTCCTACAATAAAGCCTGTTCAGATATTTGTTGCTGATGGAAATGTAAAAGGCTCCCAGGAACCAAAGGACAAAAACAGAGGCAACAGTCACAACTGCAAAGGATCCCCTAACACATAAACTGGTTCGAAGATATTTTCTAGCTCTGCAGAGGAGCTTGATTGCACGGACAGTAAAAAGTGGATTCAATAACAGCAGCGAGCGCTGAGTGATATAACGGTGCTGCGAGCAGCAGTGCAAAGGCTCACACAGAGACAGCAGCTACACTGTGTGTGGATGTGATCCACAGTCACAGCTGTGGGTTTCAGTCAGTGTGTCTCTAACTTCATGGTCACATTTCAAAGCTTATTGGAGCCAGAAGATGTCCAAGTAAAAGATTTATTGCTGTACTCGTCTACCAGGATAACAGGAGGTTCATAAAGCTGTGTAATACTTCAGCTTTCCATCATGCAGTAGTAGTTGTGTCCCTTTGTGTTTATTAGTGTGTTCACACGTCTACTTTAACTTCACTCTGTAATGAAAGGATTCAAATCACTGATAAATACATACATGCTGACTCTGAGTCTCAGTGAAGGAGGAAAGGATGGATGAAGGCAGCCTAGTGTGGGTCATGTGTGTCCAGCAGTCATCCAGGGCCTGGATCCATCTGTAACAGGAAGACAAAGTCCAGCCTGTAATCATCCTATCAGGCACAGCGTTTCCATCCAGCATCCTGACGACGCTAACAACCCGTCAAACGTCTCCTCTGGTCCACAGAAGTCACACTTCCTGTGTCATGTTTACCTTTTTAAGTGTGCTATTCAAGCCTGTGTGACCAACTCTGACTCTCCAGATTACATCCTGGTCTCTGCTGCAGCTTCTTCTACACGACTGTTTTCTGTATAATAATATCTGCCTTTCCCGTCTCTGTCCCAGTGTGCCTGCCACTCGTCCTTCATCTTTACCTTCATTATACTCTTCACCTCACTTTCACTGTATTTTATAGTCAAACCTGCACGACTTCTTCTTGCTGCACCTTTTTAAACTTATCGTCCTGTTCATTGCATCAACACCGATATTCACAGGGAGCCATAAGAAATCCACTTCTATTCCTCTGTGTTTGATTCTATACAGTAAATGAAGTATATCAAAAACAATATGTTGCCTAGAGTCTGAAGACATATCACCTGTGCTCACTAGCACGCTGCTAGAGTCCCAGCAAACCACATACCTGCATATTAGTGCGTCCTCCACCCAGTTCAAGCCAGTAACATCACTACCAGCTCCCAGTATAAACTGCCACATCATCTGTAATTCTTTTACTCATCACCAAACTTATTTCTGGGAGAACAAATGCAGCAGCCGTTCTTTTATCTGACAGTGTTGACGCATCAGTAAATATCCTCACATGACCTGAGGACTTTCCCACTATATGAACCTGCTTTTAGTCGCCCCTCCTCCCTCGCCACAAGCTTCCTTTACAACATAACTTATAAAAAACAACTTTATTGACAATCAGCAATAACAATTACAGACAGTCTAGAAGAAGAATCACATGATCAAGGAGCAGAAGTTTATGGTTTTAATAGCTTTTACATTTTGGGAAAGTTTTAAAAACATTGTTTGGTTTTCTTTCTAAAGCGTTGAAAGGACGGCTTTGCATCAGAACAGTAAGATCAGCAAATGAATCCATTAAAGTTCTTTTGCCTTGTTTGCAAAAGAAGCCAAACAACATTTGTGTTACAAAGAGAGACTTCAGAACAGATCAAAGATCACAAACATCAGGCACTGATGGAAACAGCCAAACACAGAAACAGAGGCACCAGCAGGTGAAGGAGGCCTGTTGTAGAAATGACTCTGAGTGCTCAGGTAGAAACGCATGAAGAACCAGTGCGTCTAATATTTGGAAACCAATCTGTGTTTGAGCGTCCTGGATGAAACACAGATCATGTTGCAGAGCGAGGACGTCGTCTTTCCTCCCGAGTGTGTAACTACATGACGTGTGCAGCAGGTTTAATCGTCCTCCTGACAGTTACTGATGAACGAGTCCTTCAGGGAGGCTCCAGGATCACTGTGGCTTTTACCAGCTGCTGCTAAACTGAGAGGTGTTGCTGCTTCATGTGTGAAGATGTTTGCATGGCTTTAACAGTGCAGACGTTCCTCATGTGCACCCATTTCATATGTTTTATTGTGATGTTTAGTAACATCTGCTTCCCTCCTTCAGGCAGACGATAAAGTGAGCTCAGCCTTAAACATGTGGAGAGAACGTTTGACCGACAGTCCTGGGACGACTGCAGAACAATGGTTTGTTTTTAATGATAAAGTTTCATAATGGAAATAAATGCTGAGCCTGTTTCATGATGTTGGCCCTGCAGCATCAGGCAGGATTAATACTGTAACAAACGTGTGTCACAGTTATAATGACTTTAAATGAAGACTTGGGTTGGATGGAGATGTCAGCTGGATTTGTGCTGACTGTCACTTTAAATGTTTTCAGTTCTGTTCAGCTTCTAAATCTACTTTTGTATAATGTTTGCTGAGTTTTGCACTTCATGACGCTTTTAAGAAGAGCCAATAAATCCTGACTTTACACCAAAATAAAGGTTTAATGTGTTTAGTGTGACAGTGGAGGAGAGCGCACATAATAAGAGTCATTAACAGAATGGTGACAATTATAATCTGTCTCATTTTAGGAGCAGCTCACGGGCACAACAGACTACAGAGCAATCAAAGCACCAGTTAAACGTCCATGTGACCGGCTTACAGCCAATGAACAATCAGTCCCCACTGTCCCCACCAACATCACTGTACTGGAAAGACTGTGCTGCCATGGTCAGAGATGAACTGGTACTAAAATGTAAGGCAGCTGATGTGTGTGGCCTTAGCAGCTGTGATCAGGAGATATTTTATTTTGTATTCTCACAATCAGTTATCATTGATTAATCATTTACCATTGTTGAATCTGTTGACAGTATAATCTTTTAATTACATCTGTGTTAGTTTGAGCAAATATTAATGCACACTGACTGTTTATATAAAGTTGTTGCACGTTAGAGCAGAGCAGTCACACCATACAGACCCACTAGTCCTGTTGGGCCCTGGCAGGCCTGCGTGGAGTTCTGCACGTACGCCGGCCTCTACTTACATGCACGCACTTATGTAACACACGCACGTTCACCTACACACTTAGTAATAATAGGAGGGTCATCTGAGGACAGTTTTTCTGATAAATACACTTTCACAAAATGCACAATGTAATACACACTTGTTTTTCTCTTAAGAGTAGCAGTTGATGTCTATATAAGGGAAAACTTTGGGATAGGCGGGGAATTGTTATCATTTGAGATCATTTCCAGTAAAGATCCAACTGTGATGTCATAAAGGCAATATAAGGAGACTGATGCTTCAGTTGACGAGAGGATTCGATTGCAAATTGTCTTTTCCCACACTAAGTGCACAAAGTGTGTAATAAAGATCACTATTTTTGACACCTACTTCGACTTGGGCTTGCTTTCTTCTCTTCCCTAACTCGAACGAACCTTAACACTCTCCTCCGTCTGGCTGTAGACACATCCGCACCTTGCTGTGGAATTGTCTCTAGCCTACTGCCTATGAGCATCAAAGGTGCAGCTAGGCGCACCAGAGCACACGTTCCCACACTCCCCAAGGGAACCTGCACCAAAAGGGTGTACTCCCCACAATAATAATATAGCCCACCTCTCGCCCAGGTGCCTATAATTGTGCTTGGGTCACTTACATCATTGGTAGTCCTACCTGTGATTGTCCTCTGGCACCAGCTTGGATTAATCCTTCCTAGCCTAAATCTCACTCTGTCTGTAGAAAACTCAAAACATGTATAATTATCTCGTTTTGGTGTGAATGAACCTGGTTGTGTGCGTTTATCAATTGGCGGATATAAACCTGACAAAGTGGTGCAGTTACCTGTGTCCACCGCCTCTCTAGTTAATCTCAACATGCAATTATATCCCCACTCATCCTCTGGATACAGAGGAGCGGGTTCAGTAAACAAATGTGGTCGAGCGGTAGCACAAGCAACACAATCAACCACTTTCTGTTCCTTAGCATTTTGAGCCACCCAATCTAACCAAAGATTCCTATCTCCAAAACCTGTGGCACGCTCTATCAACTCCTGAGGTTTTAACCTAGTATAATCAGTGGCAACAAACCATTTTTCTTCTGGATCCTTGTAAGTAACTGTCTCTACGGGATCCGTTTGCACCGTGAGATTCAGTGCTGAGTCATTTCCCAGCGGTTTAGACCTGGGATTAAATAAATTCACCCGAATTAACCCGAATGGATCTGTCCCTACTTTATCTACCCCTACTACTAAATAAAACGCACCTCCATCAAACCCAGGTTCAGGGAGTTCACTCCATGGTCCTAGGGAAAGAGTAATAGGGTTATTTGTAACAGAATAATCTCTCTGAATAGCTATTCCTTCAAGGGCCGGTGGCACCGTTGGCTGCCATCCTACTCCTGTCCACGCGACCACATCCTGCCAAGAACACCACTGATCCGTTACATAGGTGTAGATGTCACTATCCCATGATGGGCCCCACACCGACTTAGGGTAACACATCATTGGATGATAACAAACCCACACATTATATGTTCTCCAGCTATTCCCGTCACCCGAGCATTTAATTACCTCACACAAATCGAATGTGAACGCTGTTGTAGATCCATTAACATACCCAAACTCGACTCCGCCACTGGCTTTGAGACACCCATCATCCCCACCTGAACCAACCGCACGCTTGACTTTTTTCGACGATTTGATCGGTTCGGGCTCAGGAGCGGATAGACCTCTGTGTCTGGGCAATTCACCTGTCTGCCAAAAAACAAAGAAACACGTTATAACACTTATTAACCCCAACACCCCCGTTATTCTCCAATTTTCCCACAATTTCATGATGACTGTTCCCAGGCTCGTTTACTTTTACTTTATACTAAAAAGATAAAGTTACAAAAAGAGTATAAGGTTATGAATATAAAAATATGCAAGTAACATACAAAACTATTACGATTCCTTCAAACTATCAACTACTTTAGACTAGAGCCCTAGCCTATTTAAGAGCCTGTAATGGATTCCTCCTTGGCGCGTGACGCTCCTCTTCTTTCTTCGCCTCACTCAGGTTAGACTACTGAGGAGGACCGTGGCACAGGTGGAACGAGTATTATTCTGGCTCTATGTTCCCCCCTGCGTCGATTGGGTGGAGGCTAGCTCCAGCAAACTCTCGTCCGCGACTGCACACTGAGACCAATGGAACCAGGTCTCCCCTTTCCCCTTTAGACGGACAGCACTGGTGGTTCGGGCAATTACTTCGAAAGGTCCGGTCCACCTCGGGTCTCTCCACTTTCGCTTAATGACCTTCAGCCACACCGCCTTGGCATCGGGGATGGACCTGTCCTCCGCTTTCACCCCTTCTCCAACCTGTTGTGTGAAACTAGACACAAGAGCTTTTAATTCTTTCCAACATTCAATATGTTTTCTATTACTTTTTACACTTTCTTCCGCCGGAACTGTTGTCCAAGGACCTGGAAACTGTCGTCCTGTCAACAGCTCATATGGTGTGAAACCTGTGGATTGATTAACACAACATCTTATTATCATCAATGCAACTGGCAGGGCTGCTACCCAATTTAGCCCCGTGTGAGCTGAAATCTTAGCAATTTTATTCTTCAGATTTAGATTCATTCTTTCTACCTTTCCCTGCGACTGGGGGTGATATACTGTGCCAAATCTATGTTGTAACCCCAGCTTCTGTTCTACCTCTGCCAAATCTTTATTTTTGAAATGAGTCCCATTGTCGGACCTAATCCGCTTAGGGAAACCATGCCGGGGGATGTAATGATTGATTAAACACTTAATCACACTTTTTGCATCCTCCCTTTTGGTAGGCCATGCCTCAGGCCAACCCGTAAAAGCATCTACACTTACCAGTAGATATCGAACTCCTCCTGGACCTGGATCAATCATGTCAGTGAAGTCAATGACAATCTCTTCACCTGGTCTTTCTGGAATGGGGAACTTACCTGCCTCTGGTTTAATCACTGGCTTCGGATTGTGCCTCCCACAGATCAGACAGGTCCTAGCCTTTTCCTTGATCATATCCTTCAAAAAGGGATGCCACCAATGGCACAGATGTCTCCCCATCTGGGCGACACCTACATGTCCAAGGCCGTGCGCTTCGGCAATCTTCTGTTTTGCCAAGTTGGCTGTCAACACTGGTCGACCGTCAGGTCCTCGCCAGAGACCTCCTTCTTCCCAGGCTCCTCGACTCTTCCAGATCCCCTTCTCTTCTGGGGCAGCCTCCCCTTGGGCCTTCCTGGCCTCCTCTAGCATGTTAACTCCTGATTCTTCTTCCACCGTTATTTGTACCATCTGTCGTGATGCTTTATAACCCGCTGCCTCCTTTGCAGCTCGATCGGCTTCCTGATTTCCTCTGGCCATCAGGCCGGTCCCTGAGGAGTGGCCTTTGCATTTTATGATGCTCACCTCCTCTGGATCTCCCAAGGCCTGCTCAAGTTCCTCCATTTCCTTTTTGTGGCAGATTGGTGCATTATCTGCTGTCCTGAATCCTGCTCTTCTCCATTGGGCCAGCTCCACATGAGCCGCTCCAAAAGCATAAGCTGAGTCCGTGTAAATGTTGACTCTTTTTCCTTTTGCAAGTCTCAAAGCTCGACTTAGAGCAATTACTTCTGCTCTTTGGGCTGACTGCTGCCCTTCAAGTCTTCCAGCCTCCTTCACTTCAAATGCAGCCCCTTTTCTGCAAACTACCGCGTAGCCTGCTTTTAATCCTTCATCATCCCTGTAGCAGCATCCATCAGTGAACCAATCTTCAGCTCCTGTCAGAGGTTCTGCTTTCAAGTCTTCTCTTATCTTCTCGTCCACTTCAGCTCTCTTTGCGCAGTCATGAGGTTCTCCTCCTGACTCCATTAAATCTGCCATGTTAATTCCTTCATGTGTGAAGGTCAAGTTAGGAGCGTCTAAAACTCTACACACTCTCTGTTGTGTAAGAGGTGTCATGGTGAAGGCTTGTGAGTTAACATATGCCACCCAACACAGCACAAATGCATCACGGCTGCAACGCTGCAGTGTGTTTAAACATTTGAACATTTCTGTGGCTTCAAACCAGCAGCTGCTCTGTACTCAGTCGTGTTTGTGTGTCTGTCAAAGTGATTGTTGTCTTTAAAAAGCCTTTTGTGTTGAGTTTTGTGAGCAGTGCCGAGCTTCTCTGTAGTCTAAGCCGAGTCGATATATTTGATTCCATGTTTGGTGTGATTTTCAAAGTCAGCAGCAGCAAACCCATACGGTAAAAAAATACATTTTTCCTGGCCAAAATATATTTCAAATATATGGTAAATATATTTTGTATTTGTGATGCTCCAAAAAAATATATTTTTGAAATTGAAAATATATTTCTTTCAAACCAAAATACATTTCAAAACATATTTTAGGGTGAAGAAAATACATTTCCAACCTTACAGTAGAATGTATATCAAAGTATCCTTTATTTAAAATATATTTAGTGCAATAATGATGATAATGATAACAATACTAAAAGTAACATGTTTTATGCACATCTGCAAAAAACAGTTGGATTCAAACAAAACAGAGTCAAAGGTCTATCACGAATTAGGTTGTTTATTCATTTGCTTACAGTATTTCACATTACACAATATCTCACTATAATGTAGCGTTCATTGACTTTGAAATTATCTGTCAGTGATACAGTAAACAAGATACAACAACTGCTATGTACACTTTAGTTTTTGACAATATATACAATTTAGTACTTAAAGGAACACACTCCACTGTTTTGGAAATAGGCTCATTCTCCATCTCCCTCAGAGTTAAAAATGCAGCGTCTTCTTTCTAGATCCGTACGTTAATAGGGCTCTGGAGCGTGATCTTACGGGATGGGGCGTAGCCAGGATTTTTGGTCAAGGCGCCATATTAGCAGGCCAAACAAATGCTTGCTGTGTGGTCGGTTGTAATGTTAGATTGCACTACCGACAAAGGAATAAGCTTGAAAACAGGCTCTCTTTTCATTGTTTCCTCACCTGGAAACATCATGAGGGAGCTTATGTGTTGGATGTTACCAAAAGAAGGCGTCTAGCCTGGATAGCAGCTGCGAGACGAGCTGATATTCAGTTCTCTACCAGCCACAGATATCTGTTGGTGTGCTCCAGTATTTTCATTCAGGTAAGTTCTAAATAAGTTCATATTATTATTTATAGCCTGTTAATTTTATTTTCAATAGCACAAACTTAGAACAAACATGCAGAACTACCTTCTATTTATAGAGTTGCTAATTATTTGGCATTATTGCAGCAAACCAGCCTATGAAATGAATGAAACAAATCCTGACTGGGTTCCAACACTACACATGGGGCACTACGAAATCCCTGCTTCAAACTACATGCTACATACCACCATGCCAATCAGATTACTTCTTCCATGTTTGGGTAAAAAGGTGACCTTCCTGGATAAGATGGCAAAGGTTTGCTGCCTTTTGGTGAACATGTGCCCCAGTGTGGTAGTAAAACCACAGAAAAAAGGTTTTGTTAAATACTCTTAAGTCTTGTGCTGTTTATGTAGTGATAAGTTTTCAAAAGAGACAGTAAATTACAGAATGCTAGTAGTGGGTGATATTATACAAATGCTGTCATGATTTTATGTGAACATTTTGTCATTTGTAAACTATACATAACATTTTTTCTACATTGTAACTGATGTGATGTTCGACAAAGTGCTTTTAATTAAAAATAGGCAAACATTTCTTTGTTTCTTTATTCAACTTTTGAACAGTGGTATTTAGTAAGTACATATTCAGTAAATGCAAAGTATTTACATGGCCCCCTAAATTAAAACATTATGGGTTATTCAGAACAGAACTATGCTTGGAAAAATATTGTCCCATCAGTTGATCCAACTCCTCCACAGTAGCAGGTGGAACTTTTCTTTTTTGAGGATGGCTTCTTTTACCTGTCACTACAGATGGTCTGTTTATGTTTTGATCAAGAACCTTTTTTTGGGCAGCTGAAGAGGAGAAGTCTATCTTATGGCCAACCTCTGGCTGTATCTTGGTCATATTACCCAGCAAAACCCAGTATGCAGGTTCATCTGTAACAGTCCTTGTGCCACAGATCCTCACTGTTGCTTCTACATTAAACAGAAGAGCAGTGACATGGCTGCAAGTCTTCACGACTCTAGCCATACAGCTGCAGTGGGCGGCTTCAACCTTCCCTGTGATGCTCACAATGACCTGTGGCTGCAATGCTGCAATTCAGTCTTTAAGAGTGCAGGACCTAAAACACACACAGACAAAGTTCATTTAAAGACAAGAACTTTAATAAGCCAAGTCCGACACAAATGTGTTTTATTTACTTTCAAATCCATTTATCATAAATGTAACAAATAAAGTGTTTTTATGTATCCATCTATAGAACGCTGCATGTTATATTCTAAATCTGCATGTTTCTTTTTAGAAACCTATCAGCAAAAAATGAACCTAAAGTATGTAATGCAAGGATGTAATCACTTTCAAGAGGGAGAAAACATAAAGTTCAACTTTAAGTGACAATTATGGACACCTAATATGACAAGGAGATTCTGCAGGTCATTAATCAATGTATAAAACTAAAACAGAATGTATTTTTAGTGACACAGGACACAAACAAGGAAGCAAGATGTGTAATTAGGATTATTTATAATAAATATGAATTAATTAGGGCAATTTCTTTAACCATAAAGAATAACTAAATCCTTCAGGACAATGTCACATCAATGCACTGAACTCACTATGTTATCCCTCTAACAGAGCCTCTACATGTTCTCACTGTAATTTCCCCCTCACGAATGAATTTTTGCTAGCACTAATTTGAATGTTGGGGGGAATCAAACGCATTTTACTCGCAGTACTCAAGCTGACTTACCTTTGCTTGAATGACACCGTACTCACAACGTGGAGGCTTAAAAATAGCCAAATCTTGTACCCAGTCCTTGGTGAATTGGATGTGCGCCTCCAGAGATTTATAATTGCGAAATTGGTGCGCCGTGTATGCTCTGACTCCACAGACAAGGTATGAGAGTAGATCATGCTAAGTCAATAGCGGTTTGGTCTTCAGGGTTTCTACTCCACGGCTATATTTCATACGGGTCCACATTTCAACAATCAAGTACCGTCTCTTTGCATCTGGACAGAATCTGTCTCTATACCGTCATTTTCTTTTGAGCTATGTTTCAGAATGGTTCGTAGCAAACTTGTTTTGATTCGTGACCTGCCAAGATGGTGCTGCGCTCCCACAATGCATTGCGACATTACGTCAACTCCAAAGCCCTTTGCATGCAGGAGTGTATGCGCATGCGCATTGCCACGGTGGTTTAAAAAATAAAGATATAATGAAAAGTAATTAATAAAATTTAAATATTTAAACATTCCCACAAATGTGCAATGAACGTGCAAAAACTCTCTTTAGTAGTTGTTGCTGTTTCTTTCTTTCTTTCTTTTTTTTTTTTTTTTTTTGAAAAATAACGACGTCTCTGAGGCGCGAAATCTGACAGCGAGAGGAACGGCCGGATACAGGAGACGGGAAGAAACAAGCCGATTATGTTCGCGTTAATTAAGTGGTTGGAAGATGTAAAATTCTCAATTCTGCCAACTGAACATATACGAGATTTTAATGAGGATGAATAATTAGCCGGCATGGAGGAAACGGACCTTTATTTCGTGGAGTGGCGACAAGAAGCCAAGGCGGGTGGCCAGTCTAAGAAGCCTCCATCATCAAGCTAGCAGGTGCCTTTTCCCATATAATATTACTTTATTCTCGTGTATTTGGAACGGAAGCGTAGAGCTGCCACCCAGGCAAAAGAGAAATATAAGTATATCACGTTATAACGTGAAAAGTTTATCGTTCTAACAATATACTATCATGTTTGAACAACATGTTTGAACAACATTGTACGAAAAATGTACATAATTATCACGTCCGTACAATATTGTGCGAACGTGACAATTATGTATATTATAATAACGTGATATTATATTATACCAGTGGTTCTTAACCTGGGTTCGATCGAACCCTAGGGGTTCGGTGAGTTGGTCTCAGGGGTTCGGCAGAGCCTCCGCTGTGACGTGCACAGCTCATTTTGTGCACCAGTAAAAAACATATCTACGTCTAATTTGAAAAAAAAAAACACACTTTATTTTTCACTAAAGAGGGGTTCAATGAATGCGCATATGAAACTGGTGGGGTTCGGTACCTCCAACAAGGTTAAGAACCACTGTATTATACAAACATGAAAAGCATAATGTTAGAACAATAAACATTTCACGTCATAACGTGATACAGCTCTATTTTTCTTTTGCCTGGGTGGCAGCTCCACGCTTCCATAATTTGGTAATCAAAATATGTAACTTAATTAATTATATTGTGACGTACTTTTGCCTTTTCTTATTATTCTGCCTTCTCAATAACTATCAAAGCCTATTCACATTTAATTTGGCTTTCACAGAAATCCTACCTCTCCTTCTGGCTACAGAGTACTTACCAAGGTTAGAAACAAAGAACAGTTATGCTTTATTAATGTTCGCTAATTACAATGTTCCACATTTCCTTGCTTTTTAAGTCATTTTTAGGCTTTTTAGAGTTTTTGTTTTTTATTTTTTTAGCAGTAATGTTTCTGCCTATTTATTTCAGCCCATGAAATCGAATGCAGATCTTCCTAATGTGAGATTTACATAAATGTAAGTAATTTTGTTTGTCATTGTCATTAATGTTGTTGCTGTTGTTGTTTTTGTGCAGTTTGCAATCATATAAACCTAGCAAACATCAGTCAGCACAGTGACTAACCTAAACAGATTCTTGCTTTATTCACATATATTATATGTAATTATATATACCTGCACATTGTACCTAGGGTTGCAGCCACTTGGCCCCACCCCATTGTTGTGACAGCCCTGATTGTACTTATACACTGCATCTGAACAGGGAACAGTCTGCCACATTAATGTATTTTTAAGTGACTTGTTTGTAATACATGAATTTGTTTCTTACAGATGTCAAAGTCTCAACCTCATGCTGCCCTCCCCCATCCTCCTAAAGTAAGTATTTGTTGTTGTGGTTTTTTATGCGGTGTCTGTGTCACATGCTAATCATAATTATTGAAATAACTGTTTTCTAACAGATTTTCCAAAACACTAGTTATGTTTGTTGTCATTCAGACCAGTACTACTGCTTAGACATTGTTTAGTGGTCATGCATGTTTGACAAGCTCGTTATGATACCAAAACAGTAGGCCTATCACAATAATCGATATATCGACTTAACACACAGTACATGTACATGACCTCAATAATTGTTGATGATGTAATTTATCCGCCATTATATTTACAAAAATAAAATATAATGATAACAAAACAATAACATTAAATAACATTGTTTTCTATTTGTTAGAAAATTTACTATTTATTCAAGTTTTTAAGGTATCTAATATTTTGATTCCTAATTTCAATGATCTAAATACTTTAAGAATTAGATGTTGGTTTGTCAATTGAAAGTGTGTAGATCTTGCATTATTATAGTGTTATATTATGATTATACATACATAAAATGGTCTTAAAATGACAATGACATAACTTGTCGCAATTGTTTATGGGGCAATATACCGACCAACAAAAAGTCGTTATCGTAACAGGCCTTCAAAACACACAGTTTTATGATTGATAAATTCAAAAAATAAATACATTTAATTTCTCTGAGATTCTCTAATATTCAGTTACAGTTCACAACACAGCTACCCGTACATGCAGTATTATACTGTAAATATAAATCTCTGCATTTAGCATCCCACTAGAAGCGTCACAGTTACTGCCTCTTTTTTTTTTTTTTTTACAAATACCTGTACTATCACTAACACATTTACTGTTTTACTTTTAGCCTGTGGATACAAATGCAGATTTCCTTAATGTAAGTTGTGCATTTTAATTACATCATGTTATTTTTATTATTATTTATTTATTTATTTATTTTACATTCAAATATTTCAAGCTTCTTGGTTAAAGAAGCTTGATTGCTAGTAGGTAAAGAATAGTTCACCTATAATTCATATTCCCAATTAATGTCTCACCTCTGATTGAATGCCTTTGTTTGTTTTCCTATAACAAAACATTTTTGCTGGATATATATGGTGAATTTATATGCATAGATACAGTCGTAGTGCTTGACACATGCAAACAGCAGTAGATGTACTAAAAAGGAAATAATTACAATCATGATGTTGATTGCTGATGTCAGTATATATATTTTAGAGGAATGTTTTGTTTTTCACCCAAAATGACTATATTGCTTCAGAAGAGATTTATTACCCTACCGGACTCTTATATATTGTTCTGTTTTTTGTTTGTTTTTGTTATTTTCAGGTTCAATGGTGCGTGTTCTTCTAATGGCCGCCTTCCCACTGGAGGTTTTGATCCACAGCAATTTAAAAGGTAATCAGCTTTGAAAGTCAGTTCAAATGGTTAGCTAATAGTACTTTAAAAAGCCTACAACTCTGTCACCAGTTTCTTTACCAAAAATTACCCATAAAAGTATCGCTCAATAGCATATATTGTAGTTCAAATGTTTAGTTGTACAAATATCAAATTTTTGGAAATCTAAAACTAGTCAAACACTCAAATGTTCATGCTTTTTATAGGAGGACAGAGCAAAACGGACATCGGCGCAGAGTGAAGAACTGCCCTTGATAAGGACACTATGACAGCCATATATAGTAAGTGAAGACTTTCTGTGTATCTAAAATTGCATACAGCACAAGTAACTTACTTTGCAACCATTAAAATAGGTTGTAAAGTAAGTTACCAATACAAATAGGTGATGATGCATTGTAGTGGTTGGTCTCAGACAAAGAAGGTCAACAGATTTATGAATGCTGGAAGGTAGGGAGAGACGACCAAAAGGGGTGTTAGCATTACTGTAATGTGAACTGGATAGACTTCCCATCTAGGAAAAAAAAGAGGTAAAATTATGCGTAAAATATATCTGTATTAATATCTGTATCTATATAAACAGAAATATCTGTTTGCTAAATGAAGCCAGCTAACATAAATCACATTTTTATTTTAACTCTGATAAAAGTAATAGAACTGTGACTTTTGTTTGTTACAGTGGGGGTAAGGAAGGGGTTTCCCAGCGTGTCCAGAAGGGCTTTGAGGATTGCCGTGAAAGCTGGGGGAACTGAGACTGTGTGTATATATATATATATATATATATATATATATATATATATATATATATATATATATATATATATATATATATATATATACACACATATATGTATATGTGTGTGTGTTTCTTTTAGAATGTTTAAGTATGTAATGAGAATAAACTTATAAAATGAATATTCCTTGCTTGATTGATATGCTATATGTATGTTTTAAACATCAAATAAAGATTTCTTTCAGATGTTACATGTGAATGTGTTTTCTTAGAAATATATGAAGGGTTAAATTTATATTTTTTTGAATGATTTTAAATACATTTAAATTGTATTTTGAAATATATTTTATTAATATATTTCAAAATATACAAAAAATGGCCAAAAAATATATGTGCTAAAATACATTTCAAAATATATAAATATATTTTAAAATATATTTATATATTTTACCGTATGGGCAAAGCTACACCAGAGGGTTGTGCTGTGTAACAGGTTGGTGCAGGTGGTGTTATCTACATTTGAACATTAGGCAACAGTCTCATGAAGACACTTTCTATTGTTCACTAAAGACCAACAATAACAGAGACAAAGGGAGAGCAGCAGAACTAGTGCTAACAATTAGCACTGCTAGCCTGCCCACCAACACCAGCTAATGTTCTAAAAACGATGATCAATGATTTTGCTGTAACGGCTCCAGCTGTCTGTGTCAGGGACACGTTGGAGATGAAGTGAGTGATCCAGTGACAAAGGTTTGGAAAGCTGCAGTCAGCTGAGACTAAAGGAGTCACCTGACCGAGAGACCAAATGTTTCACTGAGAACGTCCAGATGAACAGAATCAACCTTTGGGATAATCTGTTCCACACATCCATGTTTCACTTACTGCATTATATTTCCTCATTGCTGTGCACACAGGCCTGTGGCTTATAACCAACTCCAAGTTCAGACTCAGAGGCTGCTGAAGCTGTTTTCTGGAACAGAGACGTGTTGGATATAAAAGCAACTCTTCTTTATGTGTCAGCACTGAGGAAAGGAGCAGCTTCGTTTCTAAGTGTATGAAGGACTGTAGCAGTGTGTGTGTGAGCTTTATTTCACAGACAGAACCATGTCAAAAACACAACTTCAGGTAAAAACAATACAAAATCAAAGCATCTGATCAGAAGGATTAAACAGAGGAGTGTGGGACTGTTTTTAACAGACAGCAGGTTAAGCCAGGCTGGAGGAGTAAACTGAGCCTCGGTGTGAGCAGCAGTGTGTTTGACAGGAAGCTGAGATAAACAGTCTGGAGCCCATTTAGTGCTTCATATGAAAGTGTGAGGATTTGAAAGCAAATCTAAAATCAAGCAGGAGTCAGTGTGAGAATGATTTGTGCTTTTCCTCAGTCAGATGCTGGGAGTTTCAGTTCATCCATGTTCAGCGTGCTGTGCTTTGTGTAACAGGAGAATATGACAGTATAAATCAAGTCTTCATGTCACTGAAAGCCTCCACAGTCTGCTATGGAGGTGCATCAGTTTGGATTTACAAGAAGAACATTTCTTAAACCTGCCACAAGATGGCGCTCCAACAGAAGGGATGTCCACAGTGTAACACAGACACACACATACTGTGTGAATGTGTGAGTGAATGGGCTTTCAACACAAGGCTTCTGCTGCTACCTTTAATGACATAATTAGCTAACAAGAACAAACTGTTAATTACCACCCAAGAACGGCTCCAGATTTTAGCTGCTGACCATTTTGTGAAACGTTGATTACATCAGCTTATTGTTGATTTTTCAACCTTAATATCAGCTGCTTTAAAGGAGCCTGGTTCTCTCGCAGTAACACTTTTCTTCACTAGATGCAGTGCAGGCACAGTCTGTGTTTCTAAACTACACACTAATGTTCATTGTTGTGCAGCTAAATCCTCCCTCTGGATGGGAAGAATCCCTGTCAGGCTTCAAACACCTGGCTTGGTGTTCTAGAGCTAATGTGTCACCTGTGAGGACTCTGAGATGAACACACAGCAGACACTTCAGTTCTCCGTCTGTGTGTCCTCAGTTTCCCAGCATGCCTTGGCTGTGGTGGTGGAGGTGAATGAGGGGGAACATGCTGCTCTGTCAGCACTCAGGTTTCATACCTGGTGATCTCAGAGGACAAAGCGGCGTTACAGCAGCGCACGTTGATGAGACCTGATGCTCTGAACAGTTCAGACTTCAGCCTCACTCTGAGAAAACAAACGACTGACTGTCAGCAGCAACTACACCTGCTCCATCAGTGACGGAGAGAAGAACTGAGACTGAGAGACATACAGCTGCAGGTCAAAGGTCAGAAACGCCCGCTCTTTGTACGGGTCAGGAGTTAGTACTGCAGAGGTCAGAGGTCAGCTTGCTGACAAACCATTTGAAACAGTTTGGAGCTAAAAGCACAACAGCAGAGGAAAGAAGAGACACTGCAGAGATGATGCAAAATATTGTGTTTTGTTCTCAGCTGTCAAAAAGTGTAACACACGTGTTCCAGCACAGCCTTTGTGTACTTTCACTTCTCCATACTGTCCATTGGAAATCCTGTTTGTTACTTTTTGATTTCAGTCCATGTGTCCAAAGCAAACTTCTGTCCCACACTTTCTCTGCTGACTCTTCACCGATGCTCAGATGATCTCAGATGATTTCACCAGAACTCATCAAAATTCGGGCTCCACAGAAACCCAGACGTCACTAAACAAGCGTAACAAGCAAAGTGAAAACTGGTCGTTCAGCTTTATTGACCAAAGATAAGCTCACATGTCACCTCATGACACAGACACTTATTTCCACAGCATGCACGAGGACTGACAATAAGTGTCTATAAAGCCACTTCTATCTGCCACACCTGTGCTTCTGTCATGGTTGCTCTCCTCTCACTCTGTCATTTATCCACAGTCTGCCTCCCTCTGCTCCGTCAGCTGACGTCCTCTCTACACCACCTGCTGTGTTTTATCCTGCAAAAACACATTTAAGAAGCGTTGCACCGAGTAACGGGAGGAACTGCTATAAAATCCATTTAAAGGAGGTGGTGCTGAGTGCTGTGACTGGGGTCCCACCACTGACATCACGGGTGGAGGACATGTTGGAAAACTGCTACAAAGTGCTGTGCAGCCAGCAGAGCTTACAGTCTGTCCTGTGTGTCATACAGGCTCTCACACTTAGTGTTTCTGTGACACATTGAAGAGAAGTTTGTGTTGTTCACAGTTGTGCTTGTACTGAGTGACAGCTGACATGACCTAACAGGAATAATGTGTCTGTGCTGAATGAGAAGTAACACACAATGAAGTCTTGATGCATCTCAATCATCCAGGAAAGTGAGTCTGTTGCTTCTGTTCATCTGGACGCAGCGTTTTGTGGGAGAAACGTGTCGTCATCATCAGGTGACGTCTTCAGTCTCAGCTGCAGGTTTCAGTCTTACAAACAGGACATTTGCATAAAGACTGAAAGCAGCTGCAGGAACGATGGGCTGGGAGCTCCGTTCCTTCATCTTAATTATGCAGATTCTCAGGACCATTGATCAACAACCACTGATCCATGTCCATGAGTCCCATTCACAGAGATGTGGGAATGGCTGCAGTCACAGCATGTAAGATGGAAATAAATGAGAAGTATTTAGCTGAAGTGGATTTGATTTATGTTACTTCTTTTTTAACTTGTAGTTCTACATTGGAAGATTATTGTGATATTGAAATATAAAAATAAATTTATATTCTATTATTTTCTCAAAATAAGCGTCACACTCGTGGAAGCCGGTGTAGCCGCCGAAACGCCTGCATTTATGGAGACTTTCAGCCCCAGGTAGGCCAGTTATGGATCTTGGGATCCACATTATGTCAGCAGCTGTTCTCCACCGTGAACTGTGTTCAAACAAACACGCTCACGCCTCACAGACGACAGCTTACAGTCTGTAGAGATAAAGTGACTTCGTACAGCCCCGTCTTCAGTCTTGTGGAGATGATCTCGACGCTTTGGTGGATGTTACTAGCTCCTGTGCAGTATTTTGTAAAGACATGATTATACCCCGTAAGCGCGTTAAAATTTACGCTAACAATAAGCCATGGGTCACTAAAAGTGTCAAATCCTGTTTAAGAAAAAGAGACAGGCCTTTAAAGAGGGGCTGTTACCGATTTTCAGACAGCTACCAAGGAAATGAAAATCGAGATCTTGAAAGCAAAACAGACAAAAACCTTCTTGAAAGCAAATTTGCTGCAAAAACTTTTGGGTCTGCCTGGACTTGTATGAAAACCATAGCAGGGTTTCAAAACCCCCAGAGCAGCAGTCAGGTCATTTTAGATGTTTTAATTCAGACAGAGATTTTCAAATGCTTTAAACATGTTTTCTGCTCGTTTTAGTTCTTCTGATTTCAGCGAGGATATTTGGGAACTGAAACAGAAACTGAGAGATACTCAGCACTTTATCATTGAACTCAGCGATGTTAAAAAGGCCTTTCATACAGTCAATGTGAATAAGAGCCAGGTCCTGATAATATTAGTGGCCGCCTAATTAAATCTTGTGCTGATGAACTCAGGCCTATATTTCAGGTTATTTTTAACAAATCCTTGCAAACACAACATGTGCCCTCTCTTTGCAAAGAAGCAGTCGTGGTTCCTGTCCCTAAATCTAAACGACTTCAGGCCTGTTGCCTCACTTCAGTTGTCATGAAAGTCTTTGAAAAAATCCTCAGAAATGTGATTATGAAGAGACTGAAGGTCAGCTGGATCCAATGCAGTTTGCATACAGGCCCAACAGAGGAGTGGAGGACGCACTTTTGACTTTACTAAATCTGATTCTTAAACATGTAGAGAGTAAAGGGACTTTTGCAAGACTTCTTTTCATTGATTTTTCTTCGGCTTTTAATACAACACAGCCCCATATTTTAATTAAAAGACTTTTAGAACAGTTTGAAATCAGGAAAAACCTGGTGGGCTGGATTTTAGATTTTCTAACTGACAGGTCACAAAGAGTGAGAATAAATGGGGTTCTGTCTGACCCAGTGTTCTCCTCCACAGGTTCTCCTCAAGGCTGCGTCCTATCGCCCTTATTATTCACTCTCTATACAAACATGTGTCAGGGCAGACATGAAAACAGGGTCATTATTAAATATGCAGATGACTCTGTTATTGTCAGCTTACTGAAAGAGGGTGAAACTAACCACGGCCCAGTCATTGATGACTTTGTTCAGTGGTGGGAGGAGTCTTATCTCCAGCTGAACATATCTAAAACAAAAGACATGGTTGTTGATTTTAGGAAACAACAAAATGGGCACGGAGTCACTTTAATTAAAGGTCAGAAAATAGAGCAAGTACAATCATATAAATATCTTGGGACCATAATCAATGAAAAACTGAACTTTGATCAAAATTGCAAATCAGTTTGTAAAAAGGGTCACCAGCACCTTTATTGCCTTAGGAAACTTGTTCATTTCCACATTGACCAAAAAATTTTAACTTTGTTTTCTCGTTCTTTTATTGAGTCTGTTTTATCCTTTTGTTTGGTGGCATGGTTCGGTCAGACCTCTGTCACAGAGAAAAACTCTCTGAATCAGATAGTGAGATGGTCCAGTCGTCTGATAGGTGAGCCACAGTCTTGTTTAGCCTCCCTGTACTCTGAGCAGGTACAGAGGATGGCTTTATCAATCCTTAAAAATGGTTCCCATCCTCTAAGGGGTGAATTTCAGCTTCTTCCCTCAGGACGGAGGTTTCTATTTCCGAGATGCAGGACAAAGCGTTATAAAAACAGCTTTGTCCCCGTTGCTGTCACTGAATTAAATAAGAACTGTTTTTGATTCGAAATATTAAAGTATGTGTCACAGTGAGCTTTATATATTTACTAGGTATGTGTGTTTTTAAAGGGATGTCAAATGCTGTCATTTTTCTGTAAAGCAAATTTACCTTGCCTTTGGGTATAAATAAAGTTACCTTACCTGCAGACGCTGTGCGCAGAGGTTCAGGAGCAGAAGTCCCGTTGTAAACATATCACGGCAGACCCGACGATGTTTGCATGAACGCGCTTTTTTTAAAAGTCAGGTCAAGGCTCCAAAAGCCCAAAGGCGATATAACAGTTTGTGTTTGCTACATGGATCATTGGAGTTCAGCTTTCCTTTGTTATATTTCTTTAAGAGCTCAAAATGTGTTCATTACATAAATCAAATGTAATTTTCTCTGTAGCACTTCATGGATTTCATAAGCAACACACTGTAGTTGTTCACACAAAGCATAAAGGTAAAAACAATATACACAGTGTTATCTTCATTTTAGATGTCACAAAGTATTTGCGGCTCCCAGTGTTTTCCCGAACCCTGACCCTTTGCGTGGAAACCGGGTCCAAAAGGCTCTTTGGGTGTTAAAGGTTGCTGACCCCTGCACTAGGCCCAACTGACACATATATTTGATTCCAAATACAAAAAATAATGTGTAACCTGCTGGAAGAATGTAGGAGGTTGAGACAGGATCTCAACACTTGGTGTCTGCAACAAAAGACAACAATATGTGGGCCGATCGTGGCTCAAGAGTTGGCAGCTCGTCTTGTAATCGGAAGGTTGCCGGTTCGAGCCCCGGCTCGGACAGTCTCGGTCGTTGTGTCCTTGGGCAAAAAAGCACTTTGGGGTCCTTAGGGACGAGTAAAGCGCTCTACAAATACAGGCCATGTAATGGCAGAAACGTTCTCTAGTGTAAATCCTGACTAGTTCATTAACTACAGATCAGTTTCAGTGAACATTATTCACAGAGGGATCTGAGTTCCTTATACCAGACTCTACAGAAACTGTAACACTGTGCAGCTCTGCGACTCAACAATATGACAACAATGTAACACACACTAGAATCATCAAATAAAGCCCCACTATCCACTAGAACTAGAACTAACTAACTAGCACTGGACACTTGCATATTAGAGATTTCTACCACCATAGGAGGCGAGATATCATCCTTGAACCAGAGCATCCAGCCCTCAATTTCGGACATAAAAAGCGACGTGGCCAGGCATGATAACACTTTGACTGAACTGCAGGACTGTGCCTCGAACCACTCTGACACCATCGCCACTCTCCAGGCCACTGTGGAGCGTTTGTCTGCGGAGGTAAAGAAGTTAGATGAGAGATGTGGAGCTCTTGAGGCACTCCAGGAGGAATAATTTAAGAACTGCAGGAATACCAGAAGGCACAGAGGGACCCAAGATGACTGAGTTGGTTCACACCTGTTGGCGGAGGCGCTATCTCTCGAGGAGAAGCCACTCATTGATCGAGCACATAGAGTGAATCGCCAGCGTCCCAAACAAAGTCATCTTCCTCGGCCCATCATCTTGAGATTGCACTACTACCACATTGGTGAGGAAATTCTGCTGAAAGCTGCAGAGAACAAGAACCTGATGTATAAGGGTTTTTAAAATAAACATCCTCCAGATTTCCCTCCCTCTGTTGGAAACGCAGAGCCGTTAACTCTACAGAAACTTTTTTTTGGTGTTCTTTATTACATTTTTTACGGCGTCTTTGTCCGGAGAGCGCGTGGAGGTCCGACCTCCCATTGTTTCCCATTGTCTCCCATTGTCTCCCATTGCATAATTAATTACATAATTAATTATGTAACCATAATTAAATGGTTACATCCATCTTTAAACGTCCACACTGATGAAGCAACGACAGGTTTGAACCCTCTGTGTTTAACATCACTGGGGCTGCGCTGTGACCATGATCATATCCTATCGTCCTGCACACCTCTGTTGCTTGTGAAGCTCGCACACAAGAATTCCACCCACATGTGCTCTACCAGTGTACCTGCACATGTGATGTGACAACAAAAGTGATTTGATAAACATCTATATCACAACAATTTGACATTTTCTGTGACTTTTCTGAATCTCGGGCAGATGAACTTCCCTGAAGTGTTTCCAGCTGGGCGTCGAGTGTTTGACCGACGCATGAAACGACACGTTTGTGAGTATTTGTGAGTATTTATCACACGGCGTGCTGCGGGGAAAAGCCTGAGAAATCCCAGAGAAGCTTCCTTCCTGCCAGTATACGAGCCCACCAACAGAGACAGGACCAGTTCATCCTCCATCACTTACTGTGTGCACACGTAGCAAATGTTAAAGTTCAAATGGTGGTTTTGTTTGCAGGGACTGTGAGTGGATGGAGATCCTGGTCCTCCTCAGCTGTGAGTTCTTCCTCTGTCATGAGAACCTCAGGGGGAGAACATGTGCTCACTCTCAGCTGCTTTAACAGGAAAGAAGCTCTTTTAGATCAAAGCTGAGAAACTGTTTGTAACAGCGAACTCTGTCACCTTTCTCTCCTCAGCCTGCTGCTGGACAGGCCCATGAAGCTCTGCTGTAAAGGCTTCCATGTCCCAGGCTTCACCTTTACCTGCTGACCAACGGGAGGCGTGGCCAAAACAGCGATGGGGAGTGGAGCAGCAGGTAGCAGAGGTGAGCCTCTTGTATGCAGCCTGTTATCTGTGGGACCAGGGAGGACGTGACAGCAGATGTTGCTGATTCAACATCTGTGTGACAGCTGGAGCAGCACAGTCTGCAGGAAACATCTGTACATGTAGGAGACACCAAGGTTTACATGGTGGAAGCAGACGACTGACTCAAGCAGCCTCACATCACAGGCTGCTGGCTACAAGCACATGACCACAGTGACTGGTTTCACTGGTGTCTGTCCCAGTCTGTGGCAGAGACACAGGAAGTCACAGACAGCCTGCACACAGCGTTTCCTCTGGAGTGTGTTTCACACCCTGTTTGTGTTTCTCACTAACATGTTGTAGTTCTTCCTGCACACAGCAGCACTTTGATCATTTCTCCTGCTTTTCTTCCTTTTCTAGCTTTTATACACTGACAGTAACACAAAACTCCAAAGTCATCATTTGAGGAGCTTCTTAAGAGTTTCTGTGAGTTTAGTGAAGTCAGCCTCTCAACAATAAGTGTGTGTGTGTTGATTATCTAATGTTCAGAGAGGACTGCACTGATGTAGCATCCAGGTGAGCAGCTTATGAGCCAACAGGGGAAATTTAGCTGTATTATTGTTGTTTAAATGTAATAATTTATGATTTCATGTTCCAATATTTCACTTTTCCCAACGTTTTGTTATCATTTGGTCTGAAAACCATGACAAACAGCAGTGTTACAGTTGTTAGCATTAGCTGCTATAGAGCACTCAGTCACTGTATTGGTGTTAGCGACATGAACATATCTGAGCTAACTGTGTGTTCCAGATGTGCAGCAAACCCAACTGTCCCTGTGTTTTCCTGCTGTAGACATTATCCCCATGATGCTGACGTCCTCTGGTGGGACGAGCTCACACGTTTATGGATTCAGATGCTAACTGGACCAGACTGGTGTCAACCTTTGTGCTATAGAAGCAAATCAAAGAAGAACCAGTTGAACCTGAGCTGTCTGTAGTGGTGACACCAACACCATGTCACCTGCACATGCTGACCCAGGGTCAGTGTTGAACCTATAAGCTGTGTCCTCACAGTTCAATATGTCCTCACTGCACAGGTCAATGACATCAGAGCTGTAATGTTGTTCCCGTCTCACTAAAACTTCTGGCATAAGGTGACTTTTCTGGGTGATTCCTACTCCAGGGTCACCAGTTTGAATCCCTCTGTTACTGCTGGGAACGTGCTGCTAAAGTGCCCTTGAGCAAGGCCACGTCCAGCTTCTGAAGCCAACCCTGGGCTCTGCTTGCTGGCAGTGACAGAGTAGATGAAACAGCTCAGTGGATGCTAACTCACAGCTAACAGTGCTCTGTCATGGATAAGTGAAATAAAGCTGACTGACCCACAGCTGCACACAAACACCTCCAACACCTACAGGTCAGCAGGTCCACTGCTGTCTCTGATGGGCCCAAACTTTGCTTGTTCAGCGTTTGCTGCTGCTGACTTTGAAAATCACACCAAACATGGAATCAAATATATCGACTCAGCTTAGACTACAGAGAAGCTCGGCACTGCCCACAAAACTCAAACACAAAAGGCTTTTTAAAGACAACAATCACTTTGACAGACACACAAACACGACTGAGTACAGAGCAGCTGCTGGTTTGAAGCCACAGAAATGTTCAAATGTTTAAACACACTGCAGCGTTGCAGCCGTGATGCATTTGTGCTGCTAAGGCCACACACATCAGCTGCCTTACATTTTAGTACCAGTTCATCTCTGACCATGGCAGCACAGTCTTTCCAGTAGAGTGATGTTGGTGGGGACAGTGGGGACTGATTGTTCATTGGCTGTAAGCCGGTCACATGGACGTTTAACTGGTGCTTTGATTGCTCTGTAGTCTGTTGTGCCTGTGAGCTGCTCCTAAAATGAGACAGATTATAATTGTCACCATTCTGTTAATGACTCTTATTATGTGCGCTCTCCTCCACTGTCACACTAAACACATCAAACCTTTATTTTTGTGTAAAGTCAGGATTTATTGGCTCTTCTTAAAAGCGTCATGAAGTGCAAAACTCAGCAAACATTATACAAAAGTAGATTTAGAAGCTGAACAGAAAACATTTAAAGTGACAGTCAGCACAAATCCAGCTGACATCTCCATCCAACCCAAGTCTTCATTTAAAGTCATTATAACTGTGACACACGTTTGTTACAGTATTAATCCTGCCTGATGCTGCAGGGCCAACATCATGAAACAGGCTCAGCATTTATTTCCATTATGAAACTTTATCATTAAAAACAAACCATTGTTCTGCAGTCGTCCCAGGACTGTCGGTCAAACGTTCTCTCCACATGTTTAAGGCTGAGCTCACTTTATCGTCTGCCTGAAGGAGGAAAGCAGATGTTACTAAACATCACAATAAAACATATGAAATGGGTGCACATGAGGAACGTCTGCACTGTTAAAGCCATGCAAACATCTTCACACATGAAGCAGCAACACAGATTGGTTTCCAAATATTAGACGCACTGGTTCTTCATGCGTTTCTACCTGAGCACTCAGAGTCATTTCTACAACAGGCCTCCTTCACCTGCTGGTGCCTCTGTTTCTGTGTTTGGCTGTTTCCATCAGTGCCTGATGTTTGTGATCTTTGATCTGTTCTGAAGTCTCTCTTTGTAACACAAATGTTGTTTGGCTTCTTTTGCAAACAAGGCAAAAGAACTTTAATGGATTCATTTGCTGATCTTACTTTTCTGATGCAAAGCCGTCCTTTCAACGCTTTAGAAAGAAAACCAAACAATGTTTTTAAAACTTTCCCAAAATGTAAAAGCTATTAAAACCATAAACTTCTGCTCCTTGATCATGTGATTCTTCTTCTAGACTGTCTGTAATTGTTATTGCTGATTGTCAATAAAGTTGTTTTTTATAAGTTATGTTGTAAAGGAAGCTTGTGGCGAGGGAGGAGGGGCGACTAAAAGCAGGTTCATATAGTGGGAAAGTCCTCAGGTCATGTGAGGATATTTACTGATGCGTCAACACTGTCAGATAAAAGAACGGCTGCTGCATTTGTTCTCCCAGAGATAAGTTTGGTGATGAGTAAAAGAATTACAGATGATGTGGCAGTTTATACTGGGAGCTGGTAGTGATGTTACTGGCTTGAACTGGGTGGAGGACGCACTAATATGGAGGTATGTGGTTTGCTGGGACTCTAGCAGCGTGCTAGTGAGCACAGGTGATATGTCTTCAGACTCTAGGCAACATATTGTTTTTGATATACTTCATTTACTGTATAGAATCAAACACAGAGGGATAGAAGTGGATTTCTTATGGCTCCCTGTGAATATCGGTGTTGATGCAATGAACAGGACGATAAGTTTAAAAAGGTGCAGCAAGAAGAAGTCGTGCAGGTTTGACTATAAAATACAGTGAAAGTGAGGTGAAGAGTATAATGAAGGTAAAGATGAAGGACGAGTGGCAGGCACACTGGGACAGAGACGGGAAAGGCAGATATTATTATACAGAAAACAGTCGTGTAGAAGAAGCTGCAGCAGAGACCAGGATGGAATCTGGAGAGTCAGAGTTGGTCACACAGGCTTGAATAGCACACTTAAAATGGTAAACATGACACAGGAAGTGTGACTTCTGTGGACCAGAGGAGACGTTTGACGGGTTGTTAGCGTAGTCAGGATGCTGGATGGAAACGCTGTGCCTGATAGGATGATTACAGGCTGGACTTTGTCTTCCTGTTACAGATGGATCCAGGCCCTGGATGACTGCTGGACACACATGACCCACACTAGGCTGCCTTCATCCATCCTTTCCTCCTTCACTGAGACTCAGAGTCAGCATGTATGTATTTATCAGTGATTTGAATCCTTTCATTACAGAGTGAAGTTAAAGTAGACGTGTGAACACACTAATAAACACAAAGGGACACAACTACTACTGCATGATGTAAAGCTGAAGTATTACACAGCTTTATGAACCTCCTGTTATCCTGGTAGACGAGTACAGCAATAAATCTTTTACTTGAACATCTTCTGGCTCCAATAAGCTTTGAAATGTGACCATGAAGTTAGAGACACACTGACTGAAACCCACAGCTGTGACTGTGGATCACATCCACACACAGTGTAGCTGCTGTCTCTGTGTGAGCCTTTGCACTGCTGCTCGCAGCACCGTTATATCACTCAGCGCTCGCTGCTGTTATTGAATCCACTTTTTACTGTCCGTGCAATCAAGCTCCTCTGCAGAGCTAGAAAATATCTTCGAACCAGTTTATGTGTTAGGGGATCCTTTGCAGTTGTGACTGTTGCCTCTGTTTTTGTCCTTTGGTTCCTGGGAGCCTTTTACATTTCCATCAGCAACAAATATCTGAACAGGCTTTATTGTAGGAAATACAGGATTAAATAGTTGTCATTATTTATTAGATGTTGTTAAAGATGATCCGATGCTTGTTTAGTTTAATGCTGTGGCTTCAGTCAGCATCACTGTGCTGTATAGTTTTATTTTTCTGATCCTTCTGTTAAAGTTGCTGAATAAAAGCTGGTTGGTCTGCACCTCACCGCTGCCTCGAGCCTCCTTCTTTAAAGCAGCAGAGGCTCTTCATTCAGGTATCACAGCTCGAGTTGTTCTGCAGGAGACCCAGAGTACTGTCCTTGGTCCATAATGACATTAATCCTCAAAAATAGTTCTGGCATAATAATTGTGCACACAGTGTAAAACTGAAGAAGCTTCTCAGATGAAATGTCTTCAAGAAACTTAAAAAAGTCCAGACACTTTTGTTTCTGAGCTTCTTAATTCAATTCAATTTTATTTATATAAATCACAACAGCAGTCGCCTCAAGGCGCTTTATATTGTACAGTAGATCGCACAATTATAGATACAGAGAAAAACCCAACAATCATATGACCCCCTATGAGCAGCACTTTGGCGACAGTGGGAAGGAAAAACTCCCTTTTAACAGGAAGAAACCTCCAGCAGAACCAGGCTCAGGGAGGGGCGGGGCCATCTGCTGTGATTGGTTTGGGTGAGAGAAGGAAGACAGGATAAAGACATGCTGTGGAAGAGAGACAGATGAACCGCTGAGTGTTGTCCCGTCGAGGTAGCTCTTCTATGTTGTGCATTTATGGCACCAAACCACAAATGCAAAGGAAGAAAGGGTCGAGGCTGATTGGTGTATGTGCCCATGAGTATGAGTGTACACGGGTGTTTCTCTGTGTTAGTGACAGTCTGACAGAAGGCTGCATCCCTCAGCCTCATGTGGGCTGTGTAGCCCCTTTACCACTGCAGTGAGAGCTCAGACCTGTTTCTGGTGGGTGGTGGACTCCTCCAGGGCTTCCCCTGATTCCCCTTCTGCCACAGAAGACTGCGGCCTCAGAAACTCATATCTGCTTTTTGCAAATGAAGCGAACCTGTTGGCTTCATCAGCAGGGGCGGATCTAGAAGGGTGGCATGGGGTGGCAAGTGCCACCCTAAAATGATCCCTTGCCACCCCAAGTGCCACCCCAGTTTTGCATATGACAGTGTTGTTTATTAAAATAAGTTTAACAGTTTGAGCGTAGTTACAGTCAGCAGTGAATATAAATGCTAAAACTGGATATATTCCATAGTGTCCCCCCCTCCACATTAACAAATGGTTCAGCCCATAGCAGGACGGCTTTTTTCTTGTTTTCAGCAGCAAGTGATGCTTATGATTGTGCCAGAGCACATTTTGAACAACACCATGGGAATTTCTGATTTTACACAGGTGGGTGGATGTTACACTGTGGAAATGAAGGAAGGTGAGTGCTATTTTAAATGGTTGTAGAAAATGAAAAAACAGCAGGTGTATTGGCTGCATTTTTAGATAAATAGTTGTATCTGTTTACAAAATGTACAATTTATATTTGCATTTCAAGTTATAAACATTTACCCAACACGTCTGTGGTTTTTTTACAGTAAAAAATACTGCTAGGATTTTAGGTTCTTTGTGTGATTTCAGATCAGTAATAGTTACATTAATAGTAATAGTAATACTAATGCAGTATGTCAGTGAAAAAACAACTAAATTCAGTTGAGCTGAAAAGATACCAAACAAAGCAAGAGGAGGAAAAAATAAAATGAAACAATCTGAGGGTGAAATACAAACGTAAACTCAAAGGAGTCACAAATGTCCGGTTGTATTTCAGACCTCAGAGGGTGAATCCAACAAATCATGAAAAATGAGGTTTACATGTTTGTTCATGACAGTGCAGATTTCTGACATTTTGTGTCATTTAAGCTGCAACAATGTGACAGTTTTCTAACAAAAACAGTGAAACTTAAGTTAGACTTGTGTTTGTAAATGAAGCGCCCCATGTTGTGTAGCTTTCTGGAGTTTATACTTATTGGGCTACATATGTATTTAATATACAGGCTGTACAGTACATAACATCAAAACTCACATGTTTCATGTAACTAAAGTGTGTAATCATGTGGGTACAGACAATAATTAAGTTATCGACTATATTTATATGAAAAACGTGCATACTTACTGCATTTGAATCATTTTAACCACATGTAACCACCTGCATATGTGTTTGGGGGGAAAAGGCTTTGATTTTGCCACCCTAAGAAA
Organism: Copadichromis virginalis; assembly: GCF_057382275.1. Classification (NCBI taxonomy): domain Eukaryota; kingdom Metazoa; phylum Chordata; class Actinopteri; order Cichliformes; family Cichlidae; genus Copadichromis; species Copadichromis virginalis. The sequence goes on from NC_140620.1 coordinate 3,843,084, forward strand.
ATTTCTCTAGAGCCGCCCCTGACCATTTCACAGGATTTGCATTTAAAGATGCAACAAGACTAAAATGGTTAGGGTCAGGAGGTCAAAGGTCAGAGCTCCTGTGGGTCTGAGGGCGGCCTCACGCTGGAGAAGGATGAAGGAGTCTGACCTGAGCCAGTGTTTGACATGAACACATCAGCACTGCTGTCAGTGAGCCTAACGACAGCCGTTAGCATCATTTCAGTGTTTCAGTCATAAAAACACTTCCTGTCACTGTGGTGGTTACAGTGACATCATGCAGTTTGTGCTTTGACCTCCAGAGGGCGACAAATCAGCACAGACAGAGAGCTCCATTCAAACTTTGCTGCCATCAGGAATAATTCTTCAAATATAATCATCAGTGTTTGAGCAGCTATGATATCAGGGACAATCTAGACATGTGTGACAATACTGAACATGTCACATGACACACCTCAAACATCATGTGATCCACTCTCAGTCTGCACTTTCATTCATGACTTCAACAGGTTGAAATGAGCTTTGAAGAAACATCAGTGAAATAAATCTTTCATGGATTCATGTGAGCAGCAGATGAACTTTGTACCAACAACATCTTCAATAACAGAGTCTGAATGAAGCTCAGGTGTTGATGCTGCTCACTGATTGGACGCTTGCTTTCAGCTCTGCTCTCAGTCTTTACTGCACAGGTGAAGGTAGAAAGTGTGACTGGATCTATAGACTGGAAACAGAGAAACATGCTGAACATTTGAAGCTTTGCAGCAGAAATGTTCATGTTACAAATACAGCAGAGCTGATCTGGGATCAGTGTGTTCACACCTGCAGCTACAACAAGGTTTCATGTCTCCACACGTCAGCATGTGAACTTTACTCTGACTCAGTCTGAGCAGTCAGACGGCATATTTTTAAAGTTAACACATCAGCACACACAGAGCTGAGCCCCTCCCACCTGTGCTGAGTTTCAGGTGGAGCCCCGCCTCCTTCCAGGAAGCAGCTCACCTGTGTGTCCGTGTTTAGTGTCCAGGTGTGGAGTGGAGCTTGTTGTTGGTGTGTGAAGAAACTGTAAGTTTGCTTTGTTTCCTCCTTTAACAGTTTGTCTTTAGGAACTTTACTGTTTGTTCAGCTCGTGTTTGATTTCTTCACACAACAAACTGTGTGTGTTTGTATTTCCGGTCTCTCCATTAAAGTCAGTGTGTAATGTTTCCTGGCTAACATCAGCTGTGTGCAGCTTAGTTCAGCACAAATCTGCCGCTCCATAGTTCACGGTAACGGACTCACAGCTGGACCAACGAGGCCGAGTGTGTCCGCCACTCTGAGCTACGTTCGTGTTTGTGTACTTGTAGTTTGTACTTTGAGTTCACTCAGAGCCCACAGAGGACGCAGCGTACGTGATGACGTCACAGCCCTTTACCTCCTTTACTGTCACTGTGATTAATATTTACACACGAGACACCTGCAGAGCTCTGACGCTAAGCTAGCACACAGCATGCTAACGCTAAGCTAACACTAAGCTAACGCTAAGCTAGCCAAGAACCCAGAGTGACGTAAAGCTGAGTAAACACTGACCCCAGACCAGCACCGTGATAAAGTGAGCTGCTGCTGCTGAACTTGAACAGGTAACAAAGTGATGAGCAGTCAGGCTGCAGGTTTCTACCTGTTCATGTTTCTACAGTAGAATCACTTTGAAGTGTCTTTGTGCTGTTTCATCTTTGATTTGTGTTCATAAACACTCAGAGAAACATCACGTGACCTCATCAGGATCTGTGTTGGTGTGTGGGGCTGTACCTCAGCTTTATGTTGTTACATGCTCATTTGTTCATTTTACACAGTAACATCAAAGTAATGTTATGAGGAGTAATGAAGTAACGTACTCCATTACTTTTAATCAAAGTGTTCTGTGTAATATGTGTAATAATGACTGTTTTGAGTAATGACCAACACTGATCACAACAAAGAGGAAATGCCTCCAACATGCACAAACATTTGAGCCACAACATGCAGTTAATGTGCACAAATGTCTTTGATATGCTGCTCAGTGATGGTGGTGACTGTCAGAGCAGAGCTACTGAGAATCAATAAGTAATATCAATGATGGGATCAGAATCACTAAATTCTTCTCATCCCTGTCAGTATCATACATGTGCTGTATAATGTGATAAATGTAGAGGTGCTGGCTGTTCTCTCACTCTGCTGTTTAGCTGTAAAGGACGCCTCCCTGCCTTTGTCTCATTCATGACCTTTAATAGTCTCTTCTAACATGCAGAGATCTGTATGATCTGTTTCATAGAGTCTAACCAGCCTGTACAGGTAACAACAACAGTCACTGCATCACTGACACACAAACGTCATCTCTGTCAATAACAACATTCATACATGGAATAAAAACACATCAGTGGATCATTGCTGGAGCTGATGTTTGTGCTCCTGGTGCAAAGGCTCTCAGTTTCCTCCTTGAAATAACATCAGTGGTGGGTCAGCGACATGCTTTCTTTCCCTCTCAGGTTTAAATATCTGGGACTCTCCACCGTTTGGTTTTAGAGCTGAAGAAGCTTCTCAGATGAAACGTCTTCCAGAAACTTAAAGACATCTCTTTTCTCTCCAAGCTCCTTAGATCACATGACCTGGATGACTGAACCTACAGACATATTGACCTGGTTTCATGGTCACATGACAGGTCAGAGGTCAGCGACTGTAACTCAGTTCCTCCTGTTAATGTGAACTCACTGAGTGTTTGTGGTTTACCTCTCAGACTGACTGAAGATGATGATGGAGGAAGAGGAGGACAGAGCAGAGTCTGCAGGGTCCAGCTGTCCGTCTGTGAGGAGTGACCGGTCCAAAGAAGAAAATCCAGCCTTCAGTGGTGAACCTGGAGCAACGAGGTCAGAGAGCTGAACTCACTGAGTAACAGAAATAATTCTGCACTGACATTATAATCAGTGTTGACTCTGGTTGATTGTCTGACTGTGTTTGTGAGCTGAGAGGAAATGAAAATGAGTTTGTAACAAAAATCAGTTTTGTCCAGTTTTCCTGTAAAAAGCTGAACTCTAATCTAAGAGGATGTTACTGACAGGAAACAGCTGCATTATCTGCAGTCTGTGTGATCACAGCTGCTTCAATCATGTTTGTGTCTGCAGAGGTCAGAGGTCACAGTCTGCAGGGTCCAGCTGTCCGTCTGTGAGGAGTGACCGGTCCAAAGATCACCCTCCACTCTTCAGTGGTGAACCTGGAGCAACGAGGTCAGAGAGCTGTGATGACTCCTTTACATGTTTGTGTTTCCTGGATAAATATGACCTGAAACATCCTCAGATTGTTACAAAGATTCATTAAAAAGAAAACAATGAAAGAGAAAAGATCCAAATGTTCGACTTGGTCATTTGCTGTTTGAGGACAGTGATGCTCATATCTGTGGGGAAAGTGTGACCTGAGTGGGTTCATGTTTGTCTTTAAAGAACAGAGCTGCTCTGATTCTCTTTGTGTCTGATCTGTTAAACAGTCTGAGAGGTCACACAGAGACCCAGCAGCTAAAGCCTGGATCATACTGGCTGCTGTTACTCCATCAGGACAACACTGAACCACAGTGGTGTGGATGTAGTGGATAAATCCCACCATACTGATGCTCAGAGTTAACCACAGGGAACAAAACCAGATGTTACCTTCAGATTGTGACCTTTGGAGTGGACGATGCAGATTTCAATAGAGAATAAATGTTGTTGTTTTTCAGCTGTGAAGAAAGAATCTAATTTTCTGAACTGAAGAATTTATGATGCTGGAAACAACATGGAGACTATAACACAACATTTCCACTGTGTTCATAGAATGAATGTAAAACTGTCAGACATTCATTAAATATGCAAAATGTCTACAGAAGCATCAGAGGGTCAGACGTGAAGCACTCAGTGATTTTGATCAAATGACTCATCAGTTATTGATCTGTACTACACTGATCTACCACGTTAGTAAAGCTGGTGTTCTGGTGGTGGAGGGAGACTCGGATCATGTTCTGGTTTTGGAGCAGTGATCTGCTGATGGTTCAGTTTGATGAGCTTCTTCAAAATCATCCCTGACATCACCACTGAAAGGACGTCCATGAAAACAGACTGAAAATTACTGATATGTTCACAATCTGAGAGTTTAAAGCTTGACAGACTTGATTCAGATGAAGTTATTTGAGCAGAAACTCCTGGATCTTTATCCTGTGTTGATCTAATCCTTCATGGTTCCTCCACAGAGTGGAGCAGCAGAGCTCGGAGGTTCCCAGTGGTCAGTCTGCCCAGCAGCATCAAACACAGCTGGACTCCATATTTATGGTCTGTACATGTACAACAACTACTGTTACATCTGTTCTGTTCACAGTCATCTCCATGCTGCTCTTTGTAGACCAGTGGATCGTCAGTGTGTCCAACATGGATCTGATGTTTGGCTCCATGATTTCAGTCTGATTGGCTCATTCATAAATATTCTGTTCCAGCTGCTGGAGGACAACATCATCACTTTTGTGAAGAACGAGCTGAAGAAGATCCAGAAGGTTCTGAGTCCAGATTACCCAGAATGCTTAGAGAGTCAGAGGAGCAGCAGCAGAGAGGCGTTTGTGAAGATCACAGTGGACTTCCTGAGGAGAATGAAGCAGGAGGAGCTGGCTGACCGTCTGCAGAGCAGTAAGAGGATTTATCTAAAGATTTAAGCTGCTGGATAAATGAACATTTTCCAGAGATGGAAGATGGAGCAACATGTTTTAAAGATTAGTTCTTTTTGGAATTGAGTGTTTATTTTTCTTCTCATTCAGAACTTCAAGCTGCAGTTTGTCATCGTAACCTTAAATCCACCCTGAAGAAGAAGTTCCAGTGTGTGTTTGAGGGCATCGCTAAAGCAGGAAACCCAACCCTCCTGAATCAGATCTACACAGAGCTCTACATCACAGAGGGAGGGACTGCAGAGGTCAATGATGAACATGAGGTCAGACAGATTGAAACAGCATCCAGGAAACCAGACAGACCAGAAACAACCATCAGACAAGAAGACATCTTTAAAGCCTCACCTGGAAGAGATGAACCAATCAGAACAGTGCTGACAAAGGGAGTGGCTGGCATTGGGAAAACAGTCTTAACACAGAAATACAGCCTGGACTGGGCTGAAGACAAAGCCAACCAGCACATCCAGTTCATATTTCCATTCACTTTCAGAGAGCTGAATGTGCTGAAAGAGGAAAAGTTCAGCTTGGTGGGACTTGTTCATCACTTCTTTACTGAAACCAAAGAAGCAGGAATCTGCAGCTTTGAAGACTTCCAGGTTGTGTTCATCTTTGATGGTCTGGATGAGTGTCGACTTCCTCTGGACTTCCACAAAACTACAATCCTAACTGACCCTAGAAAGTCCACCTCAGTGGATGTGCTGCTGATAAACCTCATCAGGGGGAAACTGCTTCCCTCTGCTCGCCTCTGGATAACCACACGACCTGCAGCAGCCAATCAGATCCCTCCTGACTGTGTTGGCATGGTGACAGAGGTCAGAGGGTTCACTGACCCACAGAAGGAGGAGTACTTCAGGAAGAGGTTCAGAGATGAGGAGCAGGCCAGCAGGATCATCTCCCACATCAAGACATCACGAAGCCTCCACATCATGTGTCACATCCCAGTCTTCTGCTGGATCACTGCTACAGTTCTGGAGGATGTGCTGGAAACCAGAGAGGGAGGACAGCTGCCCAAGACCCTGACTGAGATGTACATCCACTTCCTGGTGGTTCAGGCCAAAGTGAAGAAGGTCAAGTATGATGGAGGAGCTGAGACAGATCCACACTGGAGTCCAGAGAGCAGGAAGATGATGGAGTCTCTGGGAAAACTGGCTTTTGATCAGCTGCAGAAAGGAAACCTGATCTTCTATGAATCAGACCTGACAGAGTGTGGCATCGATATCAGAGAAGCCTCAGTGTACTCAGGAGTGTTCACACAGATCTTTAAAGAGGAGAGCGGACTGTACCAGGACAAGGTGTTCTGCTTCATCCATCTGAGTGTTCAGGAGTTTCTGGCTGCTCTTCATGTCCATCTGACCTTCATCAACTCTGGACTCAATCTGATGAAAAAACAACAAGCAAAATTATGGTCTAAATTATTTAAAAATAAAAAGAGTTTAAAATCTCTCCACCAGAGTGCTGTGAACAAGGCCTTGCAGAGTCCAAATGGACACCTGGACTTGTTCCTCCGCTTCCTCCTGGGTCTTTCACTGCAGACCAATCAGACTCTCTTACGAGGTCTGCTGACACAGACAGGAAGAAGTTCACAGACCAATCAGGAAACAGTCCAGTACATCAAGGAGAAGCTCAGTGAGAATCTGTCTGCAGAGAAAAGCATCAATCTGTTCCACTGTCTGAATGAACTGAATGATCGTTCTCTAGTGGAGGAGATCCAACAGTCCCTGAGATCAGGACGTCTCTCCACAGATGAACTGTCTCCTGCTCAGTGGTCAGCTCTGGTCTTCATCTTACTGTCATCAGAGAAAGATCTGGATGTGTTTGACCTGAAGAAATACTCTGCTTCAGAGGAGGCTCTTCTGAGGCTGCTGCCAGTGGTCAAAGCCTCCAACAAAGCTCTGTAAGTACATATGTGATCATAGCTTTAGCTTTTAAATGTTTATTCTAGTTAACACAGATCAGGTGGAACAACTCAAATAAAATATCAAAAATATTAAGTGGTCATCGGTACTCAGTTTGTTCAATACTGAATACAATGGAGCACAAATTGTCCACGTTTCTGAAATATTTCTGGGTGTAACTGTCACCAAAGTGCAATTTAGACCTGGCCTGTGGTTGTTATCTAAGTGATAATCATCAATTCTACTAAAACAAATACAAAATAAAGAAGTTTGACACATTCTGTTGATATCAAAAGCACACTGAACAATTCAGTGTTGTTTTACTGCTGTTCTCTCTTCACTTCTTCTCCTCTGATTCTCTCCACATGTTGCTCTGCATCAGTGCTCAGTTTCCTGACAAAACAAGATTAAATATTGCTAAATATAATAGTATCTCATTACGCTTCAACATAAGTGTTTTATTTTTGTAATTGTTTATCTGTTATTTTTCAGACTGAGTCACTGTGACCTGTCAGAGAGAAGCTGTGAAGCTCTGGCCTCAGGTCTCAGCTCTCAGACCTCTAATCTGAGACAGCTGGACCTGAGTAACAGTAACCTGAAGGATTCAGGCGTGAAGCTTCTGTCTGAAGGACTGAAGAGTCCACACTGTACACTGGAAACTCTCAGGTGAGATCAAGCATTTTTCTTTCATCAACTGACAGAATTAGCAGATTAATAATAAGGCAGTCCTCTAATAAGAGGAGAAGTGGAGGTGTTTTGGAGGGCAACATACTCTTATGTTAACAAGACAGGAAGTAGTTCCTGGGAACTGCTTCCTTTGTTATTGTCTAAGTAGAAACATGATGGTGAAACAGTGATGAGTTTGCAGAGGTGAATCCACACAACACAACAATGCTGTTGCGTGCTGGAAGCAGACTTCTCACAGATTCTGAGGCTGCAGGTTTCATCACTGTCCAACCAAAATTCACTGAACCAGCAGTAAATGAACGTCCAAAACTAAGCTTCATGTTTAAAAAACAGATGATCAGGGGGATTTGTGTTTACATCTTTTTTGTGTGATCTGTTCACCTGCTGTTTCAGCTGTTTGGTGGTTGTTGAGATGGTTTTGTGAACTTTTAGCTGAGATTCTGACATTTCTGTAGATACCACACATGTCTAATTACTTTGTACAGCATGAACGGCCATAACGAGGTTTTTAACAGTAAGAAAAGTTGTAAAACTTCAGAAAATATAGTTAAAAGTCCAAAACCTTCTACGTCTGGTGGCTTGTGGTAAGGAGCAGATCAAACGAGTAAAGAATTACGTTATAATTATAAATGGCTTCAACAGCACATTCAGGTCTGTGAGACTCATTCAGACACTGAGCCGTGGCTCTGTGCTACATGCACATATTTCTGCATCTCTGCCATTCAGACACACTTTATATATAGTTTATTTTATGTAGTATTCAATACTGAACTGTACATTTAGTCTTTTTAAATGCAGCAAGTTGTATTCAGTGTTTTCATAAAAGCCTTATTTTTATCCATTTACTGCTATTAGGAAGAACACGTGAGGTTTAAGACCTGGACCAGTTTGAAACCTTTTGTCCTCCACAGTGGAAAATGGGTGGAAATAAAAATGGGTCTCACTTTAGCCAGCTCCTAATTTTATCAGTTCTACTCTCAGCGTCTCCTGTATATCTCCTGTATAAATGTTGCACTCAGCTTTGTGGTCTCCAATATCACTGAAATGCAGCCAGATGCTGCTCATTTTGCCTTTTCACTCTTTCCTGACACGCTTGCATTTCAGTACAGCTCCCATTTCTCTGTGTACTGGTCTCTACCACTACCCTTGCTGTCTATGGGACATGTCCTCTTTCACATAATGGTATGATCCCAGTCTGTCTCTTAAAGTGATTTGCCACATGGTTTGCTCATCAGAATAAAACCTCAGCCGTGCTCACATTGATTATCAGCAAGCCTGAAAATTCATCAATATTTGACATATGAAATTATGTCAAGGGCTTGATTTGGCCCACGGGCCATATGTTTGACACCCCTGGTTTACACAGTTTGGTATTCAATGTACAACTGAGCTAGCTCTCAGCTAACTAGCAGACAAGCTAACTGCTGGGACTGCGTCTTTCTAACAAGAGCGTCAGACACTCAGACTGGTTTCCTTTGTGGATGATGATGTGTTCTCACACTGATCCTTCATGCTGATGCTGCCATCCACCCACTGCTCCTGGATTCCTCATCATCATCTCCATCAGCCCTCACAATACTCCACCTTCTTCAGCTTCATGTTCAGCAGCCTGGATGGACAGTAATTCTTTCCATGGGTTATGGTGGGACATTGAGAGCTGAAGTCAAACAGCAGTGAGAATGAAAGACTGATTCATTTCTATTTAGTCTTGTGATGTGCAGCTTTGTTCAGAGCATTAAGGCCCAGCAAAGATCACTGAGGTCATAGAGTCCTGATGAAACCTGTGTGCTTATAGAAACTGAGACCAGATGAACCAGAATAGAAGGACATTAAAATGAAGTGTCAGCTACACAAAGGCAAAGCTATTCAGTTGTTGCTGTGAGTTATTTAAATGGAGGATGGAGTCAGACTTTAAGCTGCTGGACTCAGTCACTATATCCTGTTGTCCTCATAGAAGCTGGACACACAGACTCACCTGTGACACAGTGACACACAGTGTGGGCTACACACACAGTGGATCAGTCACACTTGTGCAATCATTTGTTGTGCTGGAAACCATGAACACTTTGAATCACATTAATGGCTTTGTTACAGCAACATTCAATCATGAGTTCAAAAGTAGTGTATTGTGTACTTATTTTAATAGTACTGCAGTATGAGAAGTGCAACATTCAGTGTGCAGAAACAGATCAGGTGCTTTCTAACAGCAGTGTTCCCTTTAACACAGCAGCAGTTCAAATATTTCTGTCAGTCTGAGCTGAAACATGAATCTAATCAAATATCAAATCAAAGTTCTTTGCCTCTGCCAGGACGTTAACATTTGATCTAGTTTTTTACAAAGTTCCCTCAGCGTCCAGAGCCACCAACATACCTTTGATCAACAGCAAGTGAACATTTATAAATGTGTGTTTGCAGAACAGGAAGCAGCAGAACTATTGTTCTGTTATCAGGCAGCAGCACAAACGCTCATCAGCTCATTTACTGTGCAGGACTTTGAGTGTGTGAAGTGTGTGTTTGTGCTGGATTTCCTTTGGAGAATCTCAGTCAGAAACCAGACAAAGAAAAACTCTTTCAACAGTCCAGGTTGAGTTGACAACATGAACTGCATTTATCTTCCTCTGACTGACATGTTCTTCCTCCTCTGCACCGAGCCAGCTGCTAAGACTCACAAGCTCATTGACATTTTCTGATGATAAAGAAACTCTCTTCTTCTGCACAATATGAGCAGCAACAGAGAAGAAGCTTTCACAGGTACAGATGTTGCAGCTGTGGCCAAGTACATGTGCTGCATGTTGGAGCAGCACTCTAATGGACAGGCCTCTGTACTGATGGTGGGCTCTGCTCTGTATCCACCACACTGTTCTCAGCTGAGTCTTCCTCCTGTTCACACTCTGATGAAGCACCAACAGGGCCAACTTCTTCTCTGGTGGCTCGGATGTTGTTGCTTCCACAGGTTTCCCTCCAACAACCCTCTGTTCCTGCAGTAAGTTCAGTAAGATCTGGGTAAACACTTGAGCTCCTTGAATCTGGCTCCAGCAGCAGTTTTCACATATACAATGTTGGCATTTTGCTTGCGTGTCTCCAGGTCTGTTCTGAATGTAGACTTGAATTTGACCACGTAGGCGGGGTCATCATCTGAGCTCTCCATCACCTGAGAGAGATGACAAAACACAGAATCACAGAGCATGAAACCAACGTTTCTCCTCCCAGAAGTTCAGTCACAGACCTGCAACAGAAACAAGAAGATTCAAATGACGCAGAGCTTTCATTTACTTATATCCACAAACATGTCCTCTACATATTCATGCTGTATTTACACACACATACAGAGGCTGTTTGTCTCTCACACACAGACAGGACACTGAGAAATACATCATGTTAAATATACCTGCAGGCTTCCAGCTGTGCACTTTGTCCCTGTTAGCTGTGATCGCCATGGCAACCTTGGTGTTGTGGGCGATGCAGGGACGTGTTCAAAGGCAGACGTCTGGCAGCAGCATCATATTTGATGCACTATCTGTACTGAGTGTGCTGACTGTATTTCAAATGTCCCACTGCTGTGCAACATGAATCACATGTTCTGCACGTTTCTGTAACTCCCAGGTAACCATGGTTACCCAGCCACGCCCAGTAGTCTCCAGAGAGACCAACAGCTGGTTCATGTTGTAACGCCGTGGCTTTCGTAGTCTCTCCTTTTTCTACAGCTCATGTGTTCTTCTTGTGATGCTGCGTCTTGAGGCTCATACATGCCGTCATTTGTTGATCCTAAGAACGTTCCTCAGACCGACTTCTTCAACAACAGATAACTTTAGTTGTATCAACACTGCCTCCTGGAACAGTTTAAAATGAACATGTCAAAGATCTGTACCTGTCTCCATGTTTCTGTCCCCGCCCCTTTCTTTCTGTCCTGGGTCATGTGAGCGCTGCAGTAGTGTTAGGCCCACCCTCAATGCTCCCATTGGCTGAGACGCATAATGACGCCCATTTCAAGCCAGCACTGATCAACATCCCTCCTGTGACCCATGGCTTTTATATTCAGAGCCAGTGAGCACTTTCACAATAATCATGATTTTAAAAACTGTGATTAAAATAATTGCTGACGTTAATCAGTTAATGAGTTAACAAGATAATAACAGGTTAAGTTGCCCTAATAATTAGACTTTGGTGACAAACTGATGTGATCTCCATGTTTCCTTTGTTGGACTGTGGGCGAGTGTCAGAACTGAATGTACTGAGTAACATGTGGAGTTTAAACATGTGTCAGTTCCAGTTTTAGAGCTCTAAAGTGCAGCTATCATGTTAGGAATATGTTAGGAATAGACAGGAACACTGAGCACACTGAGGTCAAATCTTTATTTTACCACTCGCTGCATTCTTGATGTTCATGAATTCAGCAGGTTCATGATTGTCTGCAGCATTAATCTCATATTTCCATTATTAGTGTTGAATTTGACTGTTTGATGTTCTTTATGATCTCTGGCACCAGTTCATCTGTAGGCTGAGCTCAGTCCATCCATTTAGTGAAATGATGTTTAAAGGTCTCCTTGTTCTGTGAGCGTGCACAGATCCTGAAGCAGAAAGCCTGGGTTACAGAGAAATGATCATCACTGTGATGATGCTCATCATCTCTGACTGGGATTTGAGGTTTTGTCAAAGCAGCAAAGAAAGCCTGGCTATGTTGGACTGGGTGTGGCAGCAGCTCCCAGTTTGAGTTCAGGAGACAGACACCCTCTCTACTTTGAAGATCAGCTTCAAACTTTCCTTTTTGATAAAACTTATAGTTCGAGCTGGATCAGGTGACCCTGAACCATCCCTTAGTTATGCTGCTATAGGCTCAGGCTGTTTGTGGACTTCCCATGATGCTCTGCTTTCTTCTCCCCACTTTTCACTCCTGATGCTTTTATATGTCACTACTGCATGTCCTTAACTTTTGTCTCTCTGTTTTGTTCTTGTCTCTCTGAGCTCATCTCTTCTCTTTCCCCTCACCCTGCAACCAGTCATGGTAGATGCTCCTCCTGGAGCCTGTTTTCACTGGGAGGATCTTTGTGTCAAAGGGAGTTCTTCTTCCCACCATCACCAAGTGCTGCTCACACTGGTGGCGGTTACCTTACTCTGTTAAACAGCTTCAGATGACTGTTGTTGTCTGTTGGGTATTGTCACTTATAAATAAAGTTACAATGGATGGATAGATGTTATTGTGACAAAGAGAAAACATCTGTTGACAGATAGATTGTTGTTTTGTGTGTCTGCAGTCTGTCAGGCTGTCTGATCACAGAGGAAGGCTGTACTTCTCTGGCCTCAGCTTTGAGCTCCAACCCCTCCCATCTGAGAGAGCTGGACCTGAGCTACAATCATCCAGGTCCCTCAGGAATTAAGCTGCTGTCGGCTGGACTGAAGGATCCAGGCTGGAGGCTGGACACTCTCAGGTATGGAGAGAAAATCTGATAGAGGAGGAAGAGCTGGAAACATTTCCTGTGTCTTTCACTCACTTCCTGTTTGTTTCCTGCAGATGACACATGAACAATCACACATGCAGGAATATTTTCAGGGTCAGACACACTAGTCTAGCTGGATAGTACATGGATATTTATGTAGGGGTCTCCAAGGAGTCTGTTTGCAGGAACATTTAGGTCACAGGTGTACCTGATATAGATACCAGTGTACCTAATAAAGTGTCAGCTAACATTTGGAAATGGAAGCTTAAATAATGACAAACTGTACATTCACAGCTGAATTCACAATAAATTTGTTCTGAAGTGCACATTTTTCTGTTATTGTTCTCAAACAACAGAATGAGAATGAAATATTGATTCTAACAGGGCCCATAAACAGCATTAGCTTAGTAGCATTAGCTTATCAGAGTTTCCATCATGGTCACACAAATCCTTAGCGGAGCAAAGTGGCCTACTTAGCAATAGCTGCTGTAGAAAGCAAAGGGAAAACAGTATTAGCATTAGCTGCTAAATGTGCACTAAATGAGCTATCGAGAAACACTCGACGTGAATTAGCACATAATGCTAATTCACGTCGAGTGTTTCTCGATAGCTCTTTCTCATTTGAGAAACAAATGAATTCTGTTATTAAAACCAGCTGTAAGGTTTATATTGTTGATTGTCATTTATGCTTAGAAATATTTACTCATATATGCTTAGAGTTGTATAATCGATTGCATAATGATAGAGGTTTGATCCTGAGTAGTCTGTAAAGACTCTGTGTGCCTTCCAGAGTGCTCTGGCATGCACACACCACTTGGGGTCATGAGAGAGGTCGTACCCTCTCTTACTGATTTATGGTGTAGGACAGGGGTCTCAAACTCAATTTAGCTGGGGGCCGCTGCAGGCAGAGTCTGGGTGAGGCTGGGCCGCATTAGGTTTTCCACAAGAAAGACATGGTTAAAAAATTCCAATCTTCTCAAATCTCTTTATTTTTATTTTTTAACACAAAATATGAAAAATGAATAAACAAATTAAGAATTAATAAGAAAATAAATCAATCTGTAAAACATAAATAAAATAATAATAAGATATTTTTAGTCAGTGAACTTGTGTTTTTTTCAGTCTTCTATATCTGCTGTATTTAGATTGAAATGTCTGTATTAACAGTTCTATAACCTTCTTCTGAACATGAATGGAACACTGTAGAAAATGAACTGTTCTTCTGAACATGGCTTCTCTTGCCTACTCCTTGCTGCTAGAGACCTGGCAGCGTTTCCTCTCGCATAGCCGAGCCAGATTTGGCCTGAGGGAGGAAGCAGTTGCGACCCTCAGTATGTCTTGAAGATGATCATCCGTAAGTCTGGACCTGTACTTGGACTTATTGAAGTTCAAAGTGGAGAAGAGCTTTTGGCACAAGTATGTGCTACCAAAAAGGCACATGGTCCGCTTGAACATTCGGGAAAGCCGAGGGAAACTAGGGCTCAATTCTCTCAAAGATTGTCCAAGCTTGTCTGCTTTTCCACTCACCTCCCTGAACTTTGCTTTGAGTTCAGAGTTGCACTGCAGCTCAATGAGCTCCATTTGAAGCACAGAAGGGGCATCTTGCACATCAAAGGAGACGGGGTCCGCAAAAATGTGAAAGGTGGCTCTGTGTGTCTTGAAGTCAGCAAATCTGTGATCAAATTCCTCCTGTAGCCTCAAAATGACATCAACATACTCGTCAGCACTGAATGGTGTGCCTGCATCCACGAGTGCCTTGGATGCTGGGAAATGACAAAGGTTTGTCTGAGAGAGCTGAGCTTTCCAGAGCGCCAGTTTTGTGGAGAATGCTCTCACGTTGTCATAGGCAGCACTGACAAGTTGCCCCTGGCCTTGTAACGTCTTGTTCAGTACATTAAGCTCATGTGTCATATCAACAAGAAAAGCTGAGTCCATGAGCCATTTGGGATCAGTTAGCACAGGAACACTAACTCCATCCTTCTCCATGAAGGCTTCACTTCTGCTCTCAACTCAAAAAGTCTCTTTAATACATTTCCCCTGCTGAGCCAACGTACCTCAGTGAAGTCGAGCACATCCCCATATTCTGACTCCATTTCCTCTAAAAAAGCACAGAACCTTCGGTGCTTTAAGCCCCTGGATCTGATTTGGTTGATGCATTTCACAACAATAGACATCACATTGTCAAACTTCAGGCATTTGCTGCAAAGGACCTGCTGATGGATGATGCAGTGCAGAGCAATGGCCTCCTCCACGCCTTCCTCTTCCAGTTTGTTTTGTGCCACCAGTCCATGTTTCCTCCCTGTCATTGATGGCGCTCCATCTGTTGTTATTCCAACAAACCTCTTCCATGGCAAACCAACATTCTCAATGGCATCACACAGCTTGTAAATATCTGCTGAGCGGTGGTCTGGCCATGCATTGGAATTACTGTGAGCAGCTCCTCCATCACTTCAAAACTGTCATCAACACCACGGACATACATTGGGAGCTGGGCAGTGTCGGTGATGTCTGTGGTCTCATCAAGAGCGACTGAGTATACACTGAAACATTTGGCTTTCTCACACAGTTGGTCATAAATGTCACTTGACAGGTCAGAAATGCGATCTGCTGCGGTGTTGGCAGAAAGGCTGATGTTGCTAAACTGACCTTTCTTTCCCGGACAGACTATATTTGCAGCCTGCAATATGCACTTTTAGACAAATGCACCTTCTGTGAATGGCTTCCCTGCTTTAGCAATCATCTCACTAACCACGTGGCTGCGACTGCTGCATTATTCTCTTTGGTTGCTTTCTTGGAGAAATCTTGCTGCCTCAGTAGATCTGTTTTAAGACTGGCAACCCGGTTCGCTCTCTCGTCTCCCTGGTATTTTGCATCCAGCTCAGCATGTCTAGTTGTGTAATGACGTTTCAAATTGTATTCCTTGTGCAGCGCAACTTTCTCTGTGCAAATAAGACAGGTCGGGGTGCCCCTGTGCTCAACAAAGAAATATTGCATTTCCCACTTTTCCTGAAATTGTCGGTGCTCATCACCAACCTTTCTCTTCACCGCAGGCTTTGAAAAAGACATGTTTGGGGCTATGTGACATTTATAATTCTACTTGGTGTCACTGTCGCATTGAAGTTTCAATCAAGCGTTTAGCCGACGGACGGGGAACGTCTCAACGCGTAGAGAACGTCATTTCTGCTTCTTTTTCTTGCAACCGTAGCACGGCGATCGGCAGATAAAAAGCCGGTAGCAGT
>NC_140620.1:3861526-3899026 GCF_057382275.1 Copadichromis virginalis
GAGTTTATATATCAGTGAGTTACAGAAGCATCAGAAGGAAAGGACGCAGTGCTAACTGTGTGTTTGGATGGAATGATCAGTCCTGGAGTCTGAGCTGCTCTGATGATGGTCCTCAGTCTGTCTGGCACAATAACAGACTAACATCCATCTCCTCCTCCTCCTCCTCTGTCTCTAACAGAGCAGCAGTGTATGTGGACTGTCCTGCTGGCACTCTGTCCTTCTACAGAGTCTCCTCTGACACTCTGATCCACCTCCACACCTTCAACACCACATTCACTCAAACTCTTTATCCTGGGTTTAGGTTCTTGTCTCCTGGTGACTCAGTGTCCCTGTGCTGAGTGGAGTGTAAAGAGTGTCTCCTGTTACAGAAACACTCTGACTGTTGAACAGATAGTTCAGTCTGTACATGTCTGTCTCTTTCACTCACAAACACGTTTTCAGATTCATGGATTCAATCAGTTGATGTTTGAAACTCTTCTAAATGATTCCTTGTAAACTTCTTCAGTCACAAACAAACAGGAAGTGATGTCACATGTGTTCCTGTCCACACAGCAGAATGAGTCTATTGCTGACAGTGATGTACAAACAGAGTGAGCATTTCTGAGGCCCAAAATAAACTGAGTAGTTCACTGAATGAACAATGGACTGTGAGCTCAGTTCCTTCATCATTAGTATGGATTATATATGTATATGTATTATATTAGTATCATATATATCAGGTGCTGCTGCTTTCAGTCATTGTGCAAATGTGCTGTTTGTAAGCTTGTAAAGCTGCAGTCAGCTGAGACTGAAGAAGTCACCTGATCAGTGAGCAAACGTTTCTGAAAACGTCCAGATGAACAGAATCAACCTTTTGGGATCAGCCAGCAATGCAGCATCATTGTTGTTCAGCTTCAGAGGTTTGCAGGAATGAACTGATGACCAGAAACAGCTGCAAAGTCCAAGAAAATACCAGCTGGAGTTCAGCTGCATTTGAAGAAGTCAAAGAAAAGTAAGGATGGCAAAGGGCGACGTTTTCTTCCAAAGAGCTGCAAACATGGTCGACGCCTCATTAGAAGAATCATCTGGACATTTGTGAGGAACTCTAACCAAGAAAGCAACGTCACACAGATCCAACAGACAGTTTCCATGACTGCAAGTGTTGAGTGGAAAAATGCTACATTGCATTATTGCATCCTCTCACCACAGGAGGCGCTGTTGGCACCACTGATTGCTGATCAGCTGTTCTCTGATGATCTGATTGATACTGTGAATAACGGGACTCACTGAACTCTGTGACACAGTGAAGATTACAGAGTTTAACTTCACCCTTTAAGACTGACCACAGAACCAAGTCCGCCAGAGCTTTTGTTATATTTTTACATGCTGTGGAGCCATTTGTGGGAGCATTTCAAGTTGCTATACATCAATACAACTGTTATAGCCCTAATTTTAATAATATGTCTGCATTAAGTCCATAGTAACTACATAAACTGCAAAAAAAACCTCTGCTCATCCATCTCTGTGTGTATCAGGATACATTTGGTTCATAATACACAGAAAAATCAGAGTTATTACCTGTAATAAATGTGAAAGATTCCTGCAGTGATAACCAGGCAGGACTGAAACACATCCAAGCTGTCACCACGGTAACAGCACCGCCCATCCACAGGTGAGGGGAGGAGCAAAAAGAGGGACTTTGACCATTTTATACTAAAAACACTCAACTAATGTTTCTAATATGAAACAAATAAGCCCACATTAATGTGAGCGTTTATTAAATAATAATAATGATGATTTCCTCCTGATCTCATTTCCACAGCAGAGAAAACTGTGGTGTATATTGAGGTGGAGGGTGTGGTCTGTGGCTCAGGTGTAGAGTGAGGGTGGGGTGCACCACAGCAGCATGCTGGGACTGCTGAGGGTGGAGGAGGGAGTGATGATGACATCAGAGCTGCAGCACAGAGACCAGTGAACACACAGTCTGTTCATCTTTGCATAGATACAATATACAGCACAATATTGAATGACAGACACGCTGTGGGAGCTTCCACAGATACACTGACGTCAGCATCCAGAGTCCTCCTGCTGCTCCCCCCTCAGAGCCCCGTGATCAGCACCAACACATTCAGTTAGATGACAGAGTCCAGCTGCAGCTAGAATCAGCTCCCCTCTGTGAACAACAGCACAGCGTCAGTGTTTCACACTCAGTGAAAGGAGGAAACAGCAGAAGAACACCATGTGTGCTACGTTTCCCAGGACACACTACAAACTGCACAAATACAGAGCAGCACGTGGAAGGACCTGGAGCTGCATTTACAGAGCTGCAGACAGCGTGATGTCCTGTATGGACAGGTGGAAGGAACCAAGTCCTCAGCTGGAACACTCGTGTTTGTCCACAGACAGGAAACACAGCAGGAAACTTCCTCACAGAAGTGCAGCTCATGGATAACACACTTCCTGTCAGTCAGAATGAGGCTGCAGCCAAACACAGAAAGGTGTTTTTGTCCAGATGAGCCCAGAGAAGAAACACGAGTGTTCACAGACATCAGAAGCTCAGAGAGGTGAAACATGAGGTTGGAGTCCTCGTCAGCATCCAGAAGAGCTGCTGTGAAACCCTGAGTACTCATGACAGACTCTGATGGCACAAACACATCATGATTCAAACAGAAAGACAAACATGGAGCTCCTGATCCTCCTGCATGAGAACAAGCTGACATGAGCGCTGTGTCTGAGAGTGTCTCCCTGTCACAGTGACAATAACACAGCTGCTGCTCACAGTCATTAAACTGACCTGAGGTCAGCTGTGCTCCTTACATATGAACCATGTGACCTCACATCAGTGCTGTGGATGACTGTAGTCATAGAAGAGTAGAGCTGTAGCAGGTGGTGTGAGGAGGAGGTGGTGTATTCTAGTTAACGCAGTACTGAAACACTCCAGCAGAGGGCGCTGTTAAGTCCTTATTGTAACACAGTTACTGTGTGCAGTTAGACTTCATACATAATCTGCACTTATTTCCATCAGACATGCTGTCAGTAAATGATTGGTTTCTATTGATTCTACTTCCTGTTGACTCGTTTGATGACAGTGAAACAATCACAGCTGATTGTGTGATGATGTAAACTGTCACTGTTACATTCAGTGTGTGTGACATAATGTTAGTGCAGGCTGATAACAGCCTGGTTCTGTTAGAAACACATGAACGTGTCCATAGATCAGTGTGTGTTTAACATGAGAGCTTCAGCCCTGCTGATGTGTTAAATAAAGACATGCAGGAAAACTGATGAGACTCTGAAATAACTCTTTATATTTATAATGTAACTCTGCATCAAAAGAACAACAAAGGATCCCAGACAGGTTTCTGTGAACAAAGACCATTCTGATGTTTCTGTGTTTCTAACACTTTGACATTATTAGTAAACAGACTGCAGTGAGCAGCATTTATAAAGAGCTTCTATATAAAGATATGACAGCTGTTTGACAAGTTTATCACTCTGTGTTTGGACCTGATCAGTCCAGCTGTTTACTTGAAACATGTTCATTTACCTGTTCTGTTATATTCATGTTCTTGTCTCTGTTGAAAACACATTTTAATGTCCCTCAGATTTTTCTCCCAGATGAATAAATATAAAAATGACACAAACTGACTGCAGCTACTTTTTGTCCTTTCTGTCAAAAACCTTCATGTGACTCATGAGAGACACGTTTCAGCTGTTTGTGACAGATCAGAGGCCAACAAGTCATTTATAACACTTTCCATCATTGTTTAAAGTTCTCAGTGTTTCTGTGTTGCTGCGTATAGGATCTCCCAGCATCATCACTGTGCTGTCCAATCATTGTGTGCGAGGTTACCCTTATAGTGCGATGTGTGTTTGCACAAAGAGAAGCATGTGTGTCAAATATAAATAAGCACAGAACAGAAACAGCTGCTCGTTTCTTCTGTTTAGAGTCAAGTTAGTGTTTTGTGTCTTTGTTTGAGGCCTGATGTCGAGCAGAGGTGTGTGTAACTGCACTGCTCTGTTATATGTGTGAAGTGTGTGCTTCTCTTCAGCATCATCTTTGTCACTGCTGATTCCTTTGTGTCATCATGTGTTGAGAAGAGAGAACAGTTATAACGGAGGAGCAAAAGGAAGCCCTGAAATCTGCATCAACAAGGAAGTGTTGGCTCACCAGTGATCCCAGCAGAGCCACTGGTTTGGCTCCAGTTGTTCTAGATTCAATGATGTTGTTGCTACAGATACATGTCAGCATCTTTATTGAATTTAATATGAAGCAGAAATGGTGTCATTAGGAGAAGAAGAGGAGAACAAGTCCGGCGAGGAGGCAGCAGCTCTTAAAGATGAAACAGCAGCTCAGCCCTGAGCTCAGAGAGCTGCACATGAAAAAGCTCCTCAAGCAGATCCTGTCAGAGGTTTGTCATCAACAGGAGGAACTGTTCACATCATAGGATGAAGATGCTGTCAGCTGGATGAAGAAGGTTATTTAATGCAAACGTTCACACTGAAGTCAAATTGTTGTCGTGTTGAACAGATTCATGTACTGATCGTCTCCAGAATGTTAGAAGAGCTTCAATGAATCATTAGAAACAACTTACAGCTGCACAGCTGTGTCAAACACATCTGTGTGTCATTGTGGGATTGTTGTGTTTCTACATGTGACACACGTCTAAAACATGCACACAATCTGAACACAAACAGGGACTCATGTGTTCCCACAGCCAGATGCTGAGAGCCATTTCCTTGTAGTCCTGTGTCTACATACATGAACCATTAGATGTTATTGGAATGATTGTCAGCTCTGATAGTTTCATGTGTGTTTAGCTGGACGCTGTTTGATCCTCGACATGTTTAAAGGTGTCCAGTCCTGAGACACTGGGGCTGGAAACAGCTGTGATGTCATTGGACTGTCACACAGACAGAAGTGCATGAAGTGAGCAGCCGAGGAGCCGCTGATGTTTTGGATTCAACAGCATTTGAAAGGTCGACACAGACACATTTGCACACAGAAAGCTGAATCTGTCATATGCCACAGTGAACTCACTGTTCAGTGTTTTTCAGGAAGCTTCTTAACTGCCTCTGCTGCCAAACAAGCAGCTGATGTCCTTGAGAAGAAGCTGAAGAAGTCTTCAACAACAAATACAGGATACCAAAATACCAAAAAGTTCTACTTTGGTTTCATCTGACCACATGACATTCTCCCAATCCTCTGCTGTATCATCCATGTGCTCTCTGGCAAACTTCAGACGGGCCTGGACATGCACTGGCTTCAGCAGCGGAACACGTCTGGCACTGCGGGATTTGATTCCCTGCCGTTGTAGTGTGTTACTGATGGTGACCTTTGTTACTTTGGTCCCAGCTCTCTGCAGGTCATTCACCAGGTCCCCCCGTGTGGTTCTGGGATCTTTGCTCACCGTTCTCATGATCATTTTGACCCCACGGGATGAGATCTTGCGTGGAGCCCCAGATCGAGGGAGATTATCAGTGGTCTTGTATGTCTTCCATTTTCTGATGATTGCTCCCACAGTTGATTTTTTCACACCAAGCTGCTTGCCTATTGTAGATTCACTCTTCCCAGTCTGGTGCAGGTCTACAATACTTTTCCTGGTGTCCTTCGAAAGCTCTTTGGTCTTGGCCATGGCGGAGTTTGGAGTCTGACTGTTTGAGGCTGTGGACAGGTGTCTTTTATACAGATGATGAGTTCAAACAGGTGCCATTCATACAGGTAACGAGTGGGGGACAGAAAAGCGTCTTACAGAAGACGTTACAGGTCTGTGAGAGCCAGAGATTTTCCTTGTTTGAGGTGACCAAATACTTATTTTCCACCCTAATTTACGAATAAATTCTTTACAAATCCTACCATGTGGATTCATGGATTTTTTTTTCACATTCTGTCTCTCACAGTTGAAGTGTACCTCTGGTGCAAATTACTGACCTCTGTCATCATTTTAAGTGGGGGAACTTGCACAATCGGTGGCTGACTAAATACTTTTTTGCCCCACTGTGTGTGTATATATATATATATATATATATATATATATATATATATATTTATTTATTTATTTATTTATTTTTTTTACATACATAGTTTTTTGTTGCCTTATGGTTCCAAGCGCTGTCACCAATCTTTGCATTTTGTTATTATCTCATGACACTTGTTTAATCAGCTACCATCTCTCCTGTGGACTTTTTAATGTCTACAGTCTCAGACCAACACAGCCCTGCCCTTCCCATATTAGATTCTTGATGAATGTGTGTTGTTGTTATTCAGCCTGGTTCAATGTGCCCCTTTTTAACTTTGAGCACCCGCCCCTTTAAACCTCTCTGCACAGCCCTGCACTGAACTCACTATCTTCTCCCTCTAACAGCCTCCACATGTTCTCACTGTAATTTCCCCTCATGAATGAATTTATGCTGCACTAATGTGAATGTTTGCAGGGAAATCAAACGCATTTCACACGCAGTACTCGAGCTGACTTACCTTTGTTTGAATGACGACTTGTACGCGCTGACTCCACAGATAAGGTACGAAAATATATCAGGCTACGTCTTCAGGGTTTCTACTCCACGGCCGTATTTCATACGGGTCCACATTTCCACTGCACGCTATTTTCTGCAAGTACCGCCGCTTCGCCTCTGGACGCAATCGGTCTCTATACAGTCCGTTCTCTTTTGAGCTGCTTTTAAGCATCTTGTAATCGTCGTTCCAACACAGTGTGTTTGTTTTGATTCGTAGACCTCGAAAATGGTGCCGCGCTCCCACAATGCATTGCGGCGTGACGTCAACTCCAAAGCCCTATAGAACATGTTCTTTTTCATTGTCAAAATGATCAGGAATAAAGAAGAAAACTGATTCAAAACCTGTGGAACCTGCCAAAAAACAAGTTTTACTGCAAAGGATTTCTAGATGTGAAGGTTTTGTGGCTTTTTTCAGTTTCTAAAACAAACTCATTTGTACAGAAGGATATGAGGATGTATATGTCCGGTGGTGGGTTTTTTTCTTCTTGATTTAATGTATTCATTTATCTCTTCACTTAATCTTTCTTTATGTTTTTTTTTTTTTTGATTTGGCATGAGCGATTTCCGGTCCTCACTCCAAGCCAGTTGGTGGCGGTAATGCACCACATGTTCTATCACAGCTGCGTCCGAGAGGACAGGAAACGTCTGTATGCGTCTGCAAACCAGGTAACTACACTCAGCTGAGCCTCTCTGCTAGTCGTTATTAGTTGGAGGGTTTTGCGTCACTTTCTCTCGGCTTGATAAAGGGCTGTATAGAAATCTCTGGTACGTAACACGTAACGTCATTTTTAGGGAGCGTCGCAGAGAAGTGAGGCTGTTTCTTTGTTTTTGTCGAGTTTTGATTGAAGACATGTTTCCAGTCCGTTTTTTACTCGTTTGTTTTTTCATTAATAACTTTACATTATCACAGAGAACAAGAAGGCGCTTTGTTTGTCACATTCACCTTATGTCTGTGAAGGTTCTCAGTCATCCAGGTCATCGTAGTCAAAGGAGCTTGCAAAGAAAAGCGTCTGGACTTCTTTAAGTTACTTGAAGACGTTTCACCTCTCATCCGAGAAGCTTCTTCAGTTCTAAGGTCAAATGGTGGCGAGTCCCAGATATAAGCCTAGTGGGAGTGACCCCCCACAGAGGGACAAAAGGACCCCCTGATGATCCTCTAATCGCCTGAGCCAAGGTGTGAAACTGGGCGTGGGTCCCAATCAGCCAGTTTCGGGTGAGTTCATTGTGAAACCTGGCCCCACCTTATCATGCGAATTCCTGAGGTCAGATGGCCCAGGATGTGAGTGGGCGTTAAGGCGTCTGGGAAGGATCTCAAAACTGGATTATAGATGGCAGAGAGTTGGTGTCGTAAACCCCGCCTCTGTTCAAAGATGGTCGCTCACAGTGGACATAGATGCTTCTTTCACTCCTCTTTCAAACCATCTGTCCTCTCTGTCCAAAATGTGAACATTAGCATCCTCGAAAGAGTGTCCTTTATCCTTAAGATGCAGATGGACTGCTGAGTCTTGTCCTGTGGAGGTGGCTCTTCTATGTTGTGCCATGCGCTTGTGAAGTGGCAGCCACTTGGCAGCCACAGTGATAAATGGCTGAGATGGCTGCAGCTGTACGTGTGAGGTACCTACATATTTCAAGATGAATTTGCAGAGATGTCATGTTTGGTGCTTACAGACATCACACTGCATTTTGTGATTTCGTAGCTATTGTTGTGATATTTTGGAGCTTCCCATGATCACCGTGACAGTCATTCATTTTAACATAACCTTTCTATTCCTTTCAGGGATCCTCATTTTTTTGGTGAGGAAGATCAGCAGCTGTGTCGACAGGCAACAGGTAACGGCATGCTTTTCTGTTAGTACTGTAGACCTTGGTCTGGTGCTCTTTTTTAGTTTAACACAGTATTTTCATTTGCCGAAGTGTAAAAAGCTTGTTCCAGGAGAAACAAACTTTAGTGAGTTCTGCAAAATGATTCCCACCATTGCACACTCTGTCAGCCTCCAGTGTGCCCTTTTTTTGTCCTTTAACTGAAGAAAGTCGGTAGTCAGAACATATGAGATAAGTGAGATCCTCATTTTGCCTGCTTATTTCAAGATACAACATTTTCACAAACTGCTGTAGGATAACCTTGCTATTTGTCTTTTCCAACACTTCTACATTCATCCATATTTCCTTGTCTGCTTCTTTCCAGGTGAAAAGTACCTGAAATGGGTGAAAGATTTTGTTTCCAAAAACAAAAGCATGTGCGTTCACCTGAAGAAGCCAAGTGGTGCTGACCTGTGGATAGAAGAGCTTGAGAACACCAAATACAACGGGGATGATGATGAAGTTAACGCCTGGGGAAAATTCTACCTTCCCGAGATTGTAAAAATGCAGGTTATTGGTGTGGTAAAGGGCACCTCATGTCCATGTGACGAGCTTGTGCTGATGACGTGTGAGGACAAAAAGCTGTACGGCTATGACGGAGAGGAGCTGCATCTGGTGGCTTCCAGTTTCCTGGAACTATGTGACAAAACGATAGAGTATCCAGCATCCAAGCGCTACTACAATGGAGAGGCCTTCAAAGATATGGTGAGAAGTTAGACTGCTAAGAATAAGACTGGGGATGCCTAGTGTTAGAGATCAATCACCTGAGCTTTTCTTTGTATTGTTGTGTGTTCTGTTTAGACTGAGGAGGACTGGAAAAAGGTTAAGATGAGTGATGTGGGGAGGAAACTGCAGGAAGAACATAAAAAGCTGGTAAATGAAACCCAGTCAGCGTTCGTCAGCCTAATATCATAGGTGGGTATTGGAGCTGAGTATCATCACTGATTTCTAGAACCTGTTCAATTCCAATTCACAAGGTCCCAATTAGATTCCATTTAATTCTTACTCAGAGAGTCAGAAACATTATAATTCTGATCATTTATCAGTACTGACACTTGTGAAACTTCATCAGAGGTGTGAGCATCACAGCAGATGCTTTTGTGTCAAAGTAACTGAGGATAAAACACAAAACCATGAAGGAGATTTTCCTGGCCTAGCTTTTTACAGTAGATAACCTTAAAAATATTATTCTGCAGTAGAACAAAAGCAGACGAGAACCACGACTCAACAAATGTACATTGGCTGATGCTGCTGAAGTGATTCAGAGGTTTTAATAAGAGGTTTTAATAGAGACACAGCAGAGCATTTTGCAGTTTCACTTAATTTGAAAAAAATAAATAAAATTTGGTATTGAACAGCAGAAATGAGGCTGTCTTGTCGGAAGTCATTAAAAAAAATGGCTGTAAACAACGGTAGACTGCTTCATAACAAGCAAGTGAATAATGCCAAAAACAGAGATTTGAGATGGGAAACGGTGTTCTTAAAGTACACTGAGAGAGGCAGAGAGCTGTGCTGTGTTGTTTTTCTGTGTGTGTTTTAATGGTGGTGGAAGCAAACCAGCAAAAGTAAGAGGGAATTCATGACAATGTTTATGTCAAGCGAAATGTGTCTTCTTTTGCTGCTGGTTTGGTTAGAGAGAGACAAAACGTGCAGCTTCAGGATCTGAGCAGCTTTCAGCACCAACGGCATCACAGCTCAGACTTGGATTCAGGATTAAGCCCTTTATGTTTGACTGTAGTGATTGTAGCTCTGTCCTTGTTATTAATCGCTTTAGTCAAACACAGCTATTGTTTGCTGGGATGTGTATATCCTTGACAGTTTGTATCTCACAGTTATCAAAGACACTGTGGATAATCATCAAGAGATTGTTGTTCTCTTAATAATGACCTATTTGATTGTTTGTTTTTTCTTCTTCTTACAGATTCTGGTATTTGGCCAAAAGAGAGCTTCACAATTCTTGGCTTCACCTGTGGTAGAAAAATGACTGAAGTTATGCAACACTCTCTAAAATTAAAGCTATGCAACGCTTTAACATGAATGGCGAAGGAGTGCATCTCTTTCACCGTCTCTTCCTGTCCTCTTCTCAGTCTTTGTTGTGGCACCTCTGCTATGTGTTATAGAAAGCACTTGGAATCATGTTCAATACAAAAACACCAAACTCGTGGGATTGCCCTAGCAAGCAGTTGGTAAAAACTAATTAAAACTGATATATATCAGCTTCACTTTCTAGCTGCAAAAGCACGTTTCTGCAAAAGCATGCAGTTTCCTGTCAGCACTTTTTGGCACAGAGTGTACTCAGAGTTAGGCCTTTCTTATATAAAGCAATATAATCAGCATATAAACATTTAAGATGATAAATTTAAAGCTCAACAGTAACTGCTATAAATATTATAACTACACATGTAGTGCTTTTGCTTAAGTAAATTATAGTTGGGATCATAATAAGAAAACATGTGTTTTTATTTTCTGTGTACCCTGGGTACAGACCAGTATAAATATGGGATTCTTCCCAATAAATGCTGTCTGATAATGCTTCATATTGCATTAAACACTAGATATGTAAGCAAACAAACAAAAACCCATAGAAGCCAGTTTTAATTATTAAATGTGACAATTACATGGAGATGGAAAGTAAACATGCTTATACACGTCTCTGTGATTACAGAAAATCCACACAGATGCTGTCAGAGCAGAGAATCTTTGATTTATCAGAATGATGAATGCAAATGATTTCATGAAATCTCACTCTTGTTCTGGGTTGTAAAATTCACCTGTCCAGTTAAACCGAATCCTTTGCAACACGGTTCTAAGAACCCTACCAACCTCATCCTCAGCTCTCTGCCTGTTGTCCTTTTCAGCTGAGTATTCATCCACATGTGTTTCAACTTCTCTCTCATTTTCAAGCAAATTGCTCAGGCTCTCAGCTTCAGCACAGTTACCATATGGCCACTCTCTGAGGTCTTCTGTGTTCAAGCCAAACAAATTCTTACATGATCTGCAAGGCTTCATTCTGGCACCATCACGGAGACAAAAAGCCTCACACCTGATATTTCCAGGTACTTCAATTGTTCCATCAAAGTAATCTTTCTGGACTGTGTTTGGATAATAGGTCATCACTGCACCAGATACATATTTATGCCATTTGCTAAGACAGGAGGCAGCAATCATAATTTTCCCAGCGTTAGGACCTTTGGTGGACATGGAGACTCCGTAGTACCTTTCTGATTTGTTGGTTTGGGATTTTTGAGAAATGCAGATGGTGGACGAGACGAAAGCTGTTTTTTTATTATTCTCTTCTAAGTCCAAGTCTGTGAGGAGATCTTGCAGACTCTGCTTTATTTGCTCTTCATTCTCTGAGTTATTTTGCAGGACGATCTGAAAACAGTTACAGATCTGGTCAAAGTGTTGCACCTGATTATATAGTTGTTTTTCATAGAAAGTTGATCAACATGTTTGTTTCGCTGCTTGACTTATTTAACTATGCAGGACCATTGGATGCTTTTGGTTTAGACATTTTAAGATAGGGGGTGAAACAAGTCACAAAAATCTATTTAATTTTAAATCAATAAGCAAAAATCCATCTTTGTTCTCACTAATTTATAATTAAATTTGCTAATTGACCTTTTTTTTTTCTATTTTGCTATGCCGGGCTGTCAAAACACGCTGAATTTAGAGTCTTTGAGCTTAACAGATCCAGCAGCTACACAGTGACAGCATCATATACGCCTTGAAGACTGTAAGCATCTCCAATAATGAGTCTGTTAGACATTATTTAGAACTAACAAATTCTGAAGCAAGTCTCCAGCTCTCCTGCAGTCTCTGTGTTTGGTGGAGAAGTATAGCTAGAAGCATATGTTGAAGTATAAGGTACAGTATGGATTTTCTTTGGATTTCTCAGTAAAAAAGCACTTTGCATTATACTTTCCTAAAAACTGGAAGTTTGTCAGATTGACTGAAAATGTGAGAAGAGTTATCTTACCATGTCGAGCACACAGGAGAAGGGACTTCGCCTGGGAAGCTGAGTCGAATACAACTTAAAAGGCCTGGGATATCTTCTCATTAAAGAACCCAAAACAAAAGGATTAGGGAAGATTTCTTCTGGAGAAAAGGGGATGTTGTTGATTTTGCCCAGAAACAACATGCTGTGAAGGATCTGTTGAGTGAAAACATATTTGCTTATTGTTAGTAGTGATAAACAGGACTGTCTTAAAAGTGTCAAAGGTAACACACCTCATCCACCAAGTGTTGACTTCCCGGAGTCATGTAAGAGCCCCGAACCATCCTCTTGGTAATCTTGTAGGCATTAGTTTTGAACCTCCTTTGAGAAATTGTTGTCTTCTAAAATGATAATGATCGAGCAGTTAGGGATTTAAAGACACAGGAGATCTGATAACTTTGGCTACAGCAGAGTCTGCAGACATACCTATTTTGCTCTTGGTCGGCCTATTTTAAACATGAGAGAAAACATAGTTAGTGAAATGTTGATAACATACAATGACTATCATTGGTGGCTGAAAAGATGCCAGGTAACAAGTGAAAAGCTGCTACTTACCATCGCCACAGTCTAAGAATGAAACAGGAAACACTGAGCGAGTTGCCTCCATCTTAAAGCTGTTGATCATGTGATTTAAAGGAAAGCCACACCCAGCTCTTTCCTGGAATTTTACTCGACTGTAGAAAACTGCTCCATTTGCCCCGCCCACCCATGATCTTTAATATCTGCCAAAAACAACCTTTTGGTTGTCAGTAACCAGCCGATCGTTTGCGCGATTAAAAAATGACTTTGTGCGGCGGCGTTCCCACCGCGAGCAGAACTCCGGCTCAAAAACCGCTGTTTTTGAACACTTTTATTTACTTAAGCACTTTAATGGGCTTACTTTGAAACAAAGTGCGATTGAATGATTATTGTTATGTGTGTGTGATTCTTACTCTGAATCTGAATAAGTACGCGGGACCACTGTGTGCGGTAAGACCATCTCTTTTACTTCCTGTATTACCATCTACCGGCATGCATTGCCAGTGCGTAACACGTAATTACACAATCAAACAGTGAACACATACTGCCCATACAACAAATGTACCAGAGACAATTATGAATACACCACATCTCCCCTTTTAAACAAAAACAGAATATTCCTTTTCTCAGGACAGAACTTCTCTTTTTCAAAGCCATACAAGAACATCTGGCAAACAATCTGCATTACATTTTTAACCTTTTGTTTTTGTTTTCTTGTTCTTTTCTTTTCTTAACAACTCTTTTTAGCTTTATTTTACTGTGCTCTACAAAACCCTTATAACACAGTTACATAACAACAACCTTTTTTTTTTCTTACAGATCTAACTTTTTAGGTTTAACTATTGGCCTCCCTGACTTGGTTCTGACCACATCAGTGTTAACAGGTGTAGCAGGGATCACACTGGGTGTTTGAGGCTTCTGCAACACAGGCACATTAGCAGGTTCATGCACAGGTGAACTTAAAGGAATCAAATGCACACGATTACGCCTCACAGTCCCTTGTGGTAACTCCACTGTGTATGATCGGGGTGTAGAGTGATTTTGGATAACAGTGCCTGTAGTTTTGACATCAGTCACCCAAACTTGCTCTCCTGGGGACAGGCTGCATAAAGGTTTTGCGCGGTGGCGCCTGTTGAAGTTTGCCATATCCATCATCCTCTTCTCCCTTTCCTTTCGAGCGAGCAGTGCGTTGTCCGGCAGTGTGGTTCGCAGACGTCTGCCCATTAAAAGCTCTGCAGGGCTGTAGCCGGACTGCAGTGGTGTAGCTCTATAGGCAAGAAGAGCTAGATAAGGATCAGCTGCTTTTTTCAGAAGATTTTTTACAGTCTGCACAGCACGTTCTGCTTCTCCATTACTTTGCGGAAACTTGGGACTGCTTGTGATGTGTTTGAAGCCGTATGCTGCTGCAAAGTCTGTAAAGATTTGACCTGAATACTGTGGCCCATTATCAGACATGAGGACCTCTGGGATGCCGTGACGGGCAAAGAAAGATTTCAGGTGAGTAATGACGTTGTTTGATTTTGTCCTGTTTAACAAAGCAATCTCAACAAATCTAGAGTGATAGTCAACAGCGAGAAGGTAAGTTTTCCCTCCCAGCTCGAAAAGATCTGTGCCCACTCTCTGCCATGGGCGGGCAGGGTATTCTGTTGGCATGAGTGGCTCACTGTTATTGTGTCTTTCTTGAATACACGTTTTGCACTTGAGCACCATCTCAGAGATTTGTTGACTCAGCCCGGGCCACCACACTGTTTGGCGTGCACGAGCTTTACATTTTACAACACCTTGATGTCCTTCGTGTAGTTTTTCCAGCACCTCGTTTCTCATTGCTGAAGGAATGACAAGCCGTGTGTCTTTTAACAAAAGGCCGTCTTCAACAGTGAGCGTGGCTCGGTCAGGCCAGTAATTTCGCAGTAAAGGCTCTTG
This sequence comes from Copadichromis virginalis, assembly GCF_057382275.1. Classification (NCBI taxonomy): domain Eukaryota; kingdom Metazoa; phylum Chordata; class Actinopteri; order Cichliformes; family Cichlidae; genus Copadichromis; species Copadichromis virginalis. The sequence continues at coordinate 3,876,321 of NC_140620.1, forward strand.
TTTTGCATGTTCTGGCCAGCCTTCGGTGCACATGTCCATGACGCGAGCACACACACTGTCGCTTTTCAGTTGTTCCTTCAGTGTTTGCATATATGATGAACTGACAGGCATGTTTGCTACAATACTGTCGACATATATGTCTGTGCTTTCCATTAGCTCTTTGTCTGACAGGTTCATTGGTTTTTTCAGAGGTGAGCGGGACAAAGTATCTGCTGTCCAGAGCGATTTCCCTGGGGCGTACTGCACAGTGTACGAGTAACGCATGAGTCTCATTCTGAATCGCTGGATCCTGGGTGGCAAGAGATCCAGAGCTTGTCCTCCCAGTAAGGAAACGAGAGGTTTGTGGTCCGTTTCAAGACAAAAATGTTTACCAATCAGGAAATCACGAAAACGCTCACACGCCCATGTAGATGCCAGTGCCTCTTTTTCCACTTGTGCGTATCGTTGTTCTGTAGGAGAAAAGGACCTCGATGCATACGCCACTGGTCGCCATCCTTCTTCCCACAGCTGCAAAAGAACACCTCCGAGACCATAGGATGAAGCATCTGCTGATACTTTAATGTCTCTGTTGGGGTCATACATTGCGAGCACTGGGGGTGAGGTCAGGGCATCTCGTAATGTTTTGAAAGCTCTCACTTGGTCAGTTCCCCAATACCATGCGTTCTTTTTGGAAAGAAGATCTCGCAGGGCTTTGTCTTTTTCAGCTAAATGGGGGATGAACTTGCCCACTTGATTCACCATGCCCAGAAAACTGCGCAACTCTGACACATTAGTTGGCTCTGTCATTTCTGTAATTGCCTCCGTTTTCTTCGGGTCAGGACTGATTCCTGTATCCGCTATGATGTGACCCAAGAAAGCAACCTTGCTCTGGGAGAGCTCGCATTTTTCAACATTCAGCGTTATGCCTGCTTTTTCCAGTCTTTGCAGTGTAGCATGGAGACGGGAATCGTGCTCCTGATGGTTACGTCCCCACACCAACACATTGTCAATGTGACACACCACTCCTTCGAGACCCTCGATGACCTCCGCCATCATGCGCTGAAAGTGTTCGGGCGCTGAGTTGATCCCAAACGGTAGGCGGTTAAAGTGGAACCGCCCAAAGGGTGTGATGAAGGTGGTGAGTTTGGCAGACTCATCGGACAGGGGAATCTGCCAGAAGCCCATGTTGGCATCCAGTTTGCTAAACACTTTGGCTCCTGCGAGCATTCCGAGACTTTGTTCAACCGATGGCAGCACATATTTTTCCCTGCACACATACTCATTTAGTCCGGTAAAGTCTACGCAAAGTCTTAGCCTAGGGCTGTTTTTCTTTGGAACAACAACCATGCCGGCACACCAATCCGTTGGTTCCTCAACTCGGGTAATGACACCAAGCTCTTCCATTCGTTGGAGTTCCTCTTTTACCCTTCCCATCAGAGGCAGAGGAAGCCTTCGCCGAGTTTTGAGTGAGTACGGCACAGCATTCGGTTTGAGTTTAATGTGATAGGCCCGCTGCACTTTCCCTAGACCATTGCAAAGTTTAGGGTAAGTAGTCTTCAGAGTGTCCATTGAAACCGCGTCAACTCGCACCAGCAGGCCAAGAGCTGTAATGGCGGGCAGGCCTAGCAGTGGAGTGCTCAGGTTTCTTACAACATAGACCTTCTCTGTTGTCTGTTTTGCTCCGTAGTTGAGCTGTAGCTTTGTAAAACCTGCAACGTCCAGTGGTGTTTTTCCAGGGCCTAACAAAGGTTTTTCTGGCTGCTGGAGAACTGGTCTGTGTTCGTTAGCAAAAATCTTTGATAAGTCCGAGTCAGCTATTACAGTCACATCTGCTCCAGTATCCAGTTTGAAAGTGATTTTTGCATCTTTCACTTGTATGTTGGCTGTCCACGCCTGGCCGTCACTGGAAACTGAGCCTAGGAAGAAACCTTGCTCCTCTTCCTCCTCAATACTTTGCACTGTTTTGCTTTGTCTGCAGACTCGCTGGTAGTGACCTTTTTTTCCACATAAATGACATTTTGCATCATTTGCTGGGCACTCAGGTTTCGGATGTGGAGAGCCTCCGCACTTGTAGCATTTGTTACTTTGTCTCTTGCTATATTGCTGTTGTGTTTTGACAGTTTTATTTTTGAACATGTTGAACTTTGTTTTGTCGTGCTTTTGTATCACTCTGTCAACTGTTTTCGCATTTACATGCATTACATTTGTTTCACTTCTCAAAGCTGACTGTTGCTTTTTGATTTCTTCTGACTGCCTGGCCATATTTATAGCTTTATCCAAGTCCAAGTCTTTTTCCATCTGCATGCGCTCAGATAGCCTCGTGTCGGCCAAGCCCACTACTATTCTGTCTCTTATCAGCTCATCGTGGAGCGGTCCGTAGTTACAGTGCTCTGCTAATGCATGCAAGGCAGTCACGAATGCATCAACAGTCTCATTCGGCTCTTGTTTGCGCATATTAAAACGTGCGCGCTCATAAACAACATTTTTCCTGACAATGAAAAAGTTGTGGAAGCTATCTCTCACTTTAGCATAGTCCCGTTGGTCTACATCACTTAACTTTAGTCCTCTCAGGACGTCATCCGCTTCGTCTCCCATACAATATATGAGAGTGTTCACTTGATTTTCCTCCGAGCTCGCAGACAGATTACTTGCCTGACGGAATCTCTCGAAGCGACGGACCCATCTTGTCCATTCGTGTGGTTTGGAAAAATCAAAGGGCTCCGGTGGTTGGATGCTAAACGTAGCGCTGGGAGTGCTAGCCGCGGTGCTAACTCCTGCCCTCGGACGATCGTCTACGTCGTCATTCGGCATTTTGTTTCCACCTTCCCCTTCTCCTCACACTCGGCAGATGTATGGAGTCTTACGAGTCACACAGCACTTCTGACACCATGTGTGATTCTTACTCTGAATCTGAATAAGTACGCGGGACCACTGTGTGCGGTAAGACCATCTCTTTTACTTCCTGTATTACCATCTACCGGCATGCATTGCCAGTGCGTAACACGTAATTACACAATCAAACAGTGAACACATACTGCCCATACAACAAATGTACCAGAGACAATTATGAATACACCACAATGTGTTGCCTTGAATTCGGCTATGCTGTCTGTTAGACAGCTGTTTTCCTTTATTGTTGTTTTTGTATTGTTTGTAGCGAACGCTACTGGAATGTATAGATTAAGCTACGTAGCCAAGATAATTAATAATTTAACTGTTGTACATTGGTTGATGATGATTTGCATTGTTACATAGGCTTGCAGAAAAATATATTTGTTTACCGGTAAACTGAATCGAACTTGATGTGCTAATGGACGTTTTTCTGACCTACAGGTCAGGTTTTGTTCCCTCCCTTTGAATTAATCTTCTTCATATTGAAGTGGCGAGCCGGTAGGACCATTCTTTGTTTCCCCTCTTTCCCCCACTTAGCCGTCTTTGGATTACGGACATATTTCCCCATTTGTATGAAGCTGGACTCTAAGGAGGAATACCTTAAAAGTGAACTTTAAAAAGAAGAGGACCAAAAAGGACTTTTGCACAGAAAGATCACAGCATTGATTTATTATTTAATTGTGGGCATTTATGTTGTGTGTTGTGTTAATTATTTTGTTCCATTTCCCCTTTCCTCCATTTATTCAATATATTTTTGGTACAAGATATTGCAGTCTTTGGTCTCATCATTCACACCATCTAGGCTCCTTAAAGAACTATTTCTTCTGCGCGTCAGTCAGTAAACTCATCCATTGAAATAAACTAGTCCTTAAATAACTTTGAGTTACACAGTGGCAAATGTAATAGAGAAAGACACAGGGCCACCTGAAATCTGTCGTCCTATCTGATTCAAAACCAACATGTAGGAGAATCTGGAATCTTTGATTTTGAGTTAAAAATAAAATATGGATAAAATGCAGAAATGTTTTTACTAACATGTACTAACAGAGACTTGGAGGAGAGAGACCTAATGTTTAATAATCCACATTTCACTGTTTTACTCTTTGGTTCAGATGTGGATACTGTATTGTTCTTTCTTTGTGATTGTTTATGTTTAAGTTGTTTGTTGCTGGTTTTTAGTTTGTTTTTTGTCTGTTTGGAAGCTGACACAGTCTCTATGGAGATGGGTTTTTGGGGGGTAGCAGGAGGAGAGAAGCTGCAGAGAGGCGTGTAAGACTGCAACTCTGCTTCCTGGTCCCAACTCTGGATAGTCATATTTTGGGGGGTTTAATAAACTACTACTGCATGATGTAAAGCTGAAGTATTACACAGCTTTATGAACCTCCTGTTATCCTGGTAGACGAGTACAGCAATAAATCTTTTACTTGAACATCTTCTGGCTCCAATAAGCTTTGAAATGTGACCATGAAGTTAGAGACACACTGACTGAAACCCACAGCTGTGACTGTGGATCACATCCACACACAGTGTAGCTGCTGTCTCTGTGTGAGGTCTGTGTATATATGTACATATTTATGCTTATATTCATATTCTCTTATTCCCCTTTATTTGATATCCTAATTCTGTGCTGTGTAAAGATTTGTCGGTGTTCTGCTGCTACAAACTGGATTTCCTGGAGGATAAACATGAGGGATTCATAAAGTTCTATCTCTCTGTTAAAATCCCCCAAAATAAATGAAATGTGAATTTCAGGCAGACGTGTTTTTAAAAGAGTCACTTTAATGGAAAAATGTGTTTTTAAAACCAGCCAATAGGAGCGTCTGTGGATATCAGCTGAGGCTGAACTCAGGAACACCATCACATATAAATACACAGAATTAAATCACTAGATAAAAGACGTCATTAAATAAGGATCAAATCAACATGTCAGAGGTCAAAGGTCAGTCAGAAGAGGTGTGGTTAAACACTGGCAGTGCAGTGACCTAATGCAGTTTGGTTACCGCCACGGGAAAAGCCCCGCCCCCTCTGAGCCTCCGCTGTGTCCTCAGCACATCCAGGAGCAGCAGGTCAGAGGGGGCGGGGCCATGTCAGGACTTATTTTAAGTAAAATTTAAAGTGGAGCGACGGCAGGAGTCACACAGCAGTAACCAGCTCTGTCTGCCAGGGTCAAAGGTCAAACAAGTCCTGCAGCTGACCCACACACAGACTTACACTGATCCACAGAGAGTGATGAATCCACACATCACTCGGCTGGAGGAAGCTGGGTTTTGTTAGATTATAATATTATTTTATGCCATGTTAGACCCCTAATTAAAGATTGTGAATTATTATGTAGTTTTAGTTTGCATTATTCTCCTGAATTAGAAGAAGCTGATAACTATTGCATTAGTTAAACTGATGTGCATTATATTAAACTGCTGATTTATTGTGAATGAATGATATTGTTTTATGATGCATTCTACTGCTGAGTTATAAGAAATACTGTTTGCAGAAAGTCATCGCCTTATTTGTCTGATTAGAAGAGAACATGCTGGAGTTTTCTGCCCCATCTCAGCAGGAGCAGATAAACAGGGAGCCAAGGTCGTAGCTTAGGCGCTGTGTGAGAGAAAGCATGTGAATGTTTAGGCTTTTATGATAAGGTGGAGGCACCAGAGGCTATAAGAGTTTGAGCAATACTCCACCATTTTGAGATCTGAGGCTGTCTGCATCAGTGTCCATCTCCCACGTGTGTGATCATTAAAATCATCGTTTGACTCAACCCGACCGGACCAGTGTTGTTATTGTGGTTTTTCTCTTGTCTCCATCCCCAATATTTTGAACTCGTAACATTTTCCACACCGTCCAATCAGAAACTAGTGTTGACGCTGAGACCCGTCTCTGTAACAGGAAGTCCATGAACAGGCAGACCCTCTGCAGCAGGCTGACCTGTGACCTCTGAGACAGAGGGAGGAGTTTGTGTCAGCAGGGGGCGCTGCAGCATCGCCTGAGAGCTTTAAGAACAACAGCAATAAACAGGAAGTGAAAGTCACACTTCTGTTGGTGTGCGTCATCAGCAGACCTCCACCCTCTGCAGGAAGCTGAGATAAGAAGCAGCCAATCACAGAGCAGAGAGCATGTGACTTCCTGTTCCTGCTGTTACTGTGACAACAGCTCCTGGGACAGAGAGCAGCTTTCTAAAGAGGAAAGATGTTGCTGTCACCCCCGGGTGTCATGTGACCCGCCTGATGTACCGATTTAAGACTGTAAGAACAATAATAACAACATGTTTTAGTCAGGTGATCCATGCAGAGCAGATCCATGTGACCAAACACAGCTGGATCACATGTTTCCTCTCCTGGAAACAGAAAGCCTTCATGTATAAAGGCTCATGTACCCACTGAGCCCTGCTCTCAGATCTGTGAGGCTTTAACAAACAACAGTTTAAAGTCATGTTTAGCATCTTCTGTCAGTGTGGAAGGTCACACACTTTCCTGAGTGTTGAACCCTGAACTACTAGCTGTTCATGTCAGCCTGGACATAAATACAGACCTGCCTGCTGTCATAGACCCCAGCACTCACATGTTACTTATAAGTGACTCATATGTATGCATGTATATATTGTGTATATTGTGCTATTTCTTACTTAGTGTGTTGTGTCTTTGTTCCTGTTTGTGCTGCAGCACTGTAACCTAAATAATTTCCCCTGGGGATCAAAAAAGTATTCTGATTGTGATTAAATGAAAGCAGTCAGAGCAGAGGACGGTGATGTAAGGAATGGGATTTTAATCAGCCAGTCTCCTTTAACTCTCAGCATCACAAAGTAATGTGGTAACATCTGGACTGATGTGTTTACTGTCAGCTAGTTTAAATGCTGTAGGCTGCAGCCGTTGCTCTAACACTATAACTGTAACAGGGCTCAGTGCTGCTTCTAACAGTCTGAGCTGCTTCAGGCTTTATTTGTGAGGAGCACAGCAGCTTACAAACACGTGGCTGGGCCTGGACCCAAAGGAGTGTTTGTTAAAGCCTGCAGTGAATCCAGCAGCAGAATGATGGAAATGCAACACAGCAATGATGAAGAGGAGCAGCATTAAAGCCAAAGTCCAGTTCATACAGTTAGGTCCATAAATCAAATAAGGGAAAATAAAAAGTTGTTGGATGCACCTGTCTGCACTCTGGTCGCTATGGTAACGCGTAAACATTTCTTTCAAAATAAGACACACAACTACAACACGGGAAAAGACCCAGGGAAACGAAGGTAACGATAAAAACCCTGAAAACCATTGTTGGATTTATATTTTATCATTGTCATTGTTATTGGGGAATATCTAACCATATATGCTTAGAGGTGTAGAACCAATTGTGTAATGATAGTAGTCTTTAAAGACTTTGTGTGACTCCAGAGTGTTCTGGCATTCACACCCACGTCCTGGGATCATGGGAGAGGTGCTACCTTCTTATTGTTCTGTGGTAGGATGTCTGTTTTAGTCTAAGTGCCTTTTGTTTAGATGAACTGCTGGACTTCCAGACCAGCAGGTTTAGGGAAGTCGTTTATGGGGTCACACTCTGACTCCACACACACACACACACACACACACACACACACACACACACACACACCTACATAACATACAGACTGGTACCTTTGTTCACGTGTATGTTAATGAACCTATGTATATTCGTGTAACCTCAATAAAAGAACAGTGTTACGAGGGAACGGACGAGAGCGACTGTGGTCAAGCGAAGGAACGGCATTGGTCCAGTTCTCTCCCGTGCACGAGAAACATAAAGAACTACTCGTGTCTTGCTTTGCTGTGTAGCTGGATTGAACGATCCAGCGAACAAGTTTATGCTACAAACCTATCAACCATCAATTTCACACCGAGCCTCGACTCTCACGGCCCGGTACCAAACGACTCACGGACCGGTCCGTGACCCGGGGGTTGGGAACCGCTGAGTTAACGCATGAGTAGTTCAGGGCTGCACGTCATTTTCATTGTTAATATCTTTGTGAAAAGCACATTGATGTGAAAATCTTCATGAGAGTCAGAGGCCCTACAACACGATTAAAGATTCATTCAAAAGAAAATCACAAGTTATTATCATCTTCAGAACATTTCATTAAACATTAGAGACAGACTGCTGAGTACATCTCATCTCTATCCAAACAACCTACAGTCCACAAACACATCATGAACCAGTGCTCTGGGCTGTGGTCTGTCCCCAGTTACATGGATCAGCTGGTTCCCTGGAGGTGACTGCTGCTGTGGTTTGGAGCGGATGAATAAACCTGAACTGAATCAGGTGTCCAGTTACTTTTGGTCCCTTTAAACCAGGCTGTCACATGTTCAGCATGTGAAACTCCTCCTCCGTGAAAACGGGTGTGGGTCACAATCAGCCAAGGTTTTGGGTGAACCCATTGTGAGATCTAGCCCCACGCTATCATGTGATTTCCTGTGATCAAATGTCCCAGGATGTGAGTGGGCGTTAAGACGTCCATGTCCCTCTTCAAGCAACTTAAAGAAGTCCAGACGCTTTTCTTTCCAAGCTCCTTCAACAACATCATTCATAGAACAGCTTCCAGCTTCTTTTGCTCGGCTACAGTTTGGATGGATTTGCATTTAAAGATGCAACAAGACTAAAATGGTTAGGGTCAGGAGGTCAAAGGTCAGAGCTCCTGTGGGTCTGAGGGCGGCCTCACGCTGGAGAAGGATGAAGGAGTCTGACCTGAGCCAGTGTTTGACATGAACACATCAGCACTGCTGTCAGTGAGCCTAACGACAGCCGTTAGCATCATTTCAGTGTTTCAGTCATAAAAACACTTCCTGTCACTGTGGTGGTTACAGTGACATCATGCAGTTTGTGCTTTGACCTCCAGAGGGCGACAAATCAGCACAGACAGAGAGCTCCATTCAAACTTTGCTGCCATCAGGAATAATTCTTCAAATATAATCATCAGTGTTTGAGCAGTTATGATATCAGGGACAATCTAGACATGTGTGACAATACTGAACATGTCACATGACACACCTCAAACATCATGTGATCCACTCTCAGTCTGCACTTTCATTCATGACTTCAACAGGTTGAAATGAGCTTTGAAGAAACATTCAGTGAAATAAATCTTTCATGGATTCATGTGAGCAGCAGATGAACTTTGTACCAACAACATCTTCAATAACAGAGTCTGAATGAAGCTCAGGTGTTGATGCTGCTCACTGATTGGACGCTTGCTTTCAGCTCTGCTCTCAGTCTTTACTGCACAGGTGAAGGTAGAAAGTGTGACTGGATCTATAGACTGGAAACAGAGAAACATGCTGAACATTTGAAGCTTTGCAGCAGAAATGTTCATGTTACAAATACAGCAGAGCTGATCTGGGATCAGTGTGTTCACACCTGCAGCTACAACAAGGTTTCATGTCTCCACACGTCAGCATGTGAACTTTACTCTGACGCAGTCAGACGGCATATTTTTAAAGTTAACACATCAGCACACACAGAGCTGAGCCCCTCCCACCTGTGCTGAGTTTCAGGTGGAGCCCCGCCTCCTTCCAGGAAGCAGCTCACCTGTGTGTCCGTGTTTAGTGTCCAGGTGTGGAGTGGAGCTTGTTGTTGGTGTGAAGAAACTGTAAGTTTGCTTTGTTTCCTCCTTTAACAGTTTGTCTTTAGGAACTTTACTGTTTGTTCAGCTCGTGTTTGATTTCTTCACACAACAAACTGTGTGTGTTTGTATTTCCGGTCTCTCCATTAAAGTCAGTGTGTAATGTTTCCTGGCTAACATCAGCTGTGTGCAGCTTAGTTCAGCACAAATCTGCCGCTCCATAGTTCACGGTAACGGACTCACAGCTGGACCAACGAGGCCGAGTGTGTCCGCCACTCTGAGCTACGTTCGTGTTTGTGTACTTGTAGTTTGTACTTTGAGTTCACTCAGAGCCCACAGAGGACGCAGCGTACGTGATGACGTCACAGCCCTTTACCTCCTTTACTGTCACTGTGATTAATATTTACACACGAGACACCTGCAGAGCTCTGACGCTAAGCTAGCACACAGCATGCTAACGCTAAGCTAACGCTAAGCTAACGCTAAGCTAACGCTAAGCTAGCCAAGAACCCAGAGTGAGTTAAAGCTGAGTAAACACTGACCCCAGACCAGCACCGTGATAAAGTGAGCTGCTGCTGCTGAACTTGAACAGGTAACAAAGTGATGAGCAGTCAGGCTGCAGGTTTCTACCTGTTCATGTTTCTACAGTAGAATCACTTTGAAGTGTCTTTGTGCTGTTTCATCTTTGATTTGTGTTCATAAACTAGAGCTGGGCGATAGAACGATAACGATATGTATCGCGATATAACTTTTACTCGATAGAGAAATTAAGCTATCGCGATAGACCTCGCCGCTCTTGTCCTCAAAAAAAAAAAAAAGAAAAAAAAAGGTCAGCCAATCCAAATTAAGTAGCGCAGAGCCGAACCAATCACAGCCGCAGTGTCACGTCGCGTGACTTGTTACGTACAGCACAAGTGCCAAGCCGCACGTGTGTTTGTTTGGGAAGCAGCCAGCGGGTAATGGAGGAAATGAGTGTGCCGACTAGAAAAATCAACCGAGCGTGACCGAAGAGAAAACAGATGATGGTTCCAACGCCGGAGAGATTGTCGAACGGAAGAGCCATAGAAGTTCCGTAGTGTGAAGGTATTTCGGCTATTTCAAGTCTGACAAAAACAGAGTAGCGTGCACTGTAAATTGTGCCGAAAGCAAGTCTGGAAATACAATAAACTGGTGCATGCGTCACACTGTGCGCCACGTTATTGTTTCAGTGAAATGAATTTCTACAACACTGTTACTGTTAATTCTACTCTCTGCAGTGTTTAAATGCTTACATATACACACAGTTACTGTCCCTCCACACATACGACTCGGTTCTGCTTCTATGCCGCAGCTTTGTTTACTTTTTCCCACCGAGGCTTCTAGACTTCTGATTGGCCAACATTTCTGCACGGTTAGGAATCTAGCGCCACCTGCTGCTTTGGCATGTTCATAGCAGCGTTTTCCTTCATTTCTGCCTTTATGTGTGGACGGGATTATTTTTTAAAACGAAAACGGAAAATCTCCGTTTTCAAAAACACCCGTGTACGTGTGGACGTAGCCTCAGTCTCTGACTGGAAGCGCTAATTCGTCATTCGGCTTTTGTCAGACTAAAGTAACTGTTAAAACTGTTTGAAAAGCTCAGCTATACAACAAGGAGAGATTGAGAATTTCCTTTTAGTTCTCAGTTTATTTGATATTGACAAAAGTTAGTCAGTTTTGTCTGTTCTTCTGTAAAACAAGCTAAGATTTATTTTTAGAATTAATACTTTGTTTCTAAGTGGAATTGACAATTTAGTCTGTTTCGTTTGTTCTATTTTGAAACTTAAACGCTTTAGCGGCTGCCTTTTGTGTAGTTTGCAATATTTGCCTTTATTTATCTGAAAAAGTCTCATGTTCCTTAAGTACATCTACCCTGTTGAACTTATTATGGGAAATAAATATTTAAATAAAAACAAGCTGCTGATTATTTCACATTTTACTTGTGAGCAACGGCACATTTAAATCTTACAAATATAGTTATTTGGCTTATATCGTGATAGATATCGTTATCGCCTGAAATGAAAAAAACATATCGTGATATGAAAAAATCTCATATCGCCCAGCTCTATCATAAACACTCAGAGAAACATCACGTGACCTCATCAGGATCTGTGTTGGTGTGTGGGGCTGTACCTCAGCTTTATGTTGTTACATGCTCATTTGTTCATTTTACACAGTAACATCAAAGTAATGTTATGAGGAGTAATGAAGTAACGTACTCCATTACTTTTAATTAAAGTGTTCTGTGTAATATGTGTAATAATGACTGTTTTGAGTAATGACCAACACTGATCACAACAAAGAGGAAATGCCTCCAACATGCACAAACATTTGAGCCACAACATGCAGTTAATGTGCACAAATGTCTTTGATATGCTGCTCAGTGATGGTGGTGACTGTCAGAGCAGAGCTACTGAGAATCAATAAGTAATATCAATGATGGGATCAGAATCACTAAATTCTTCTCATCCCTGTCAGTATCATACATGTGCTGTATAATGTGATAAATGTAGAGGTGCTGGCTGTTCTCTCACTCTGCTGTTTAGCTGTAAAGGACGCCTCCCTGCCTTTGTCTCATTCATGACCTTTAATAGTCTCTTCTAACATGCAGAGATCTGTATGATCTGTTTCATAGAGTCTAACCAGCCTGTACAGGTAACAACAACAGTCACTGCATCACTGACACACAAACGTCATCTCTGTCAATAACAACATTCATACATGGAATAAAAACACATCAGTGGATCATTGCTGGAGCTGATGTTTGTGCTCCTGGTGCAAAGGCTCTCAGTTTCCTCCTTGAAATAACATCAGTGGTGGGTCAGCGACATGCTTTCTTTCCCTCTCAGGTTTAAATATCTGGGACTCTCCACCGTTTGGTTTTAGAGCTGAAGAAGCTTCTCAGATGAAACGTCTTCCAGAAACTTAAAGACGTCTCTTTTCTCTCCAAGCTCCTTAGATCACATGACCTGGATGACTGAACCTACAGACATATTGACCTGGTTTCATGGTCACATGACAGGTCAGAGGTCAGCGACTGTAACTCAGTTACTCCTGTTAATGTGAACTCACTGAGTGTTTGTGGTTTACCTCTCAGACTGACTGAAGATGATGATGGAGGAAGAGGAGGACAGAGCAGAGTCTGCAGGGTCCAGCTGTCCATCTGTGAGGAGTTACTGGTCCAAAGATCGAAATCCAGAGTTCAGTGGTGAACCTGGAGCAACGAGGTCAGAGAGCTGAACTCACTGAGTAACAGAAATAATTCTGCACTGACATTATAATCAGTGTTGACTCTGGTTGATTGTCTGACTGTGTTTGTGAGCTGAGAGGAAATGAAAATGAGTTTGTAACAAAAATCAGTTTTGTCCAGTTTTCCTGTAAAAAGCTGAACTCTAATCTAAGAGGATGTTACTGACAGGAAACAGCTGCATTATCTGCAGTCTGTGTGATCACAGCTGCTTCAATCATGTTTGTGTCTGCAGAGGTCAGAGGTCACAGTCTGCAGGGTCCAGCTGTCCGTCTGTGAGGAGTGACCGGTCCAAAGATTATAATCCACACTTCAGTGGTGAACCTGGAGCAACGAGGTCAGAGAGCTGTGATGACTCCTTTACATGTTTGTGTTTCCTGGATAAATATGACCTGAAACATCCTCAGATTGTTACAAAGATTCATTAAAAAGAAAACAATGAAAGAGAAAAGATCCAAATGTTCGACTTGGTCATTTGCTGTTTGAGGACAGTGATGCTCATATCTGTGGGGAAAGTGTGACCTGAGTGGGTTCATGTTTGTCTTTAAAGAACAGAGCTGCTCTGATTCTCTTTGTGTCTGATCTGTTAAACAGTCTGAGAGGTCACACAGAGACCCAGCAGCTAAAGCCTGGATCATACTGGCTGCTGTTACTCCATCAGGACAACACTGAACCACAGTGGTGTGGATGTAGTGGATAAATCCCACCATACTGATGCTCAGAGTTAACCACAGGGAACAAAACCAGATGTTACCTTCAGATTGTGACCTTTGGAGTGGACGATGCAGATTTCAATAGAGAATAAATGTTGTTGTTTTTCAGCTGTGAAGAAAGAATCTAATTTTCTGAACTTAAGAATTTATGATGCTGGAAACAACATGGAGACTATAACACAACATTTCCACTGTGTTCATAGAATGAATGTAAAACTGTCAGACATTCATTAAATATGCAAAATGTCTACAGAAGCATCAGAGGGTCAGACGTGAAGCACTCAGTGATTTTGATCAAATGACTCATCAGTTATTGATCTGTACTACACTGATCTACCACGTTAGTAAAGCTGGTGTTCTGGTGGTGGAGGGAGACTCGGATCATGTTCTGGTTTTGGAGCAGTGATCTGCTGATGGTTCAGTTTGATGAGCTTCTTCAAAATCATCCCTGACATCACCACTGAAAGGACGTCCATGAAAACAGACTGAAAATTACTGATATGTTCACAATCTGAGAGTTTAAAACTTGACAGACTTGATTCAGATGAAGTTATTTGAGCAGAAACTCCTGGATCTTTATCCTGTGTTGATCTGATCCTTCATGGTTCCTCCACAGAGTGGAGCAGCAGAGCTCAGAGGTTCCCAGTGGTCAGTCTGCCCAGCAGCATCAAACACAGCTGGACTCCATATTTATGGTCTGTACATGTACAACAACTACTGTTACATCTGTTCTGTTCACGGTCATCTCCATGCTGCTCTTTGTAGACCAGTGGATCGTCAGTGTGTCCAACATGGATCTGATGTTTGGCTCCATGATTTCAGTCTGATTGGCTCATTCATAAATATTCTGTTCCAGCTGCTGGAGGACAACATCATCACTTTTGTGAAGAACGAGCTGAAGGAGATCCAGAAGGTTCTGAGTCCAGATTACCCAGAATGCTTAGAGAGTCAGAGGAGCAGCAGCAGAGAGGCATTTGTGAAGATCACAGTGGACTTCCTGAGGAGAATGAAGCAGGAGGAGCTGGCTGACCGTCTGCAGAGCAGTAAGAGGATTTATCTAAAGATTTAAGCTGCTGGATAAATGAACATTTTCCAGAGATGGAAGATGGAGCAACATGTTTTAAAGATTAGTTCTTTTTGGAATTGAGTGTTTATTTTTCTTCTCATTCAGAGCTTCAAGCTGCAGTTTGTCATCGTAACCTTAAATCCACCCTGAAGAAGAAGTTCCAGTGTGTGTTTGAGGGCATCGCTAAAGCAGGAAACCCAACCCTCCTGAATCAGATCTACACAGAGCTCTACATCACAGAGGGAGGGACTGCAGAGGTCAATGATGAACATGAGGTCAGACAGATTGAAACAGCATCCAGGAAACCAGACAGACCAGAAACAACCATCAGACAAGAAGACATCTTTAAAGCCTCACCTGGAAGAGATGAACCAATCAGAACAGTGCTGACAAAGGGAGTGGCTGGCATTGGGAAAACAGTCTTAACACAGAAATACAGCCTGGACTGGGCTGAAGACAAAGCCAACCAGGACATCCAGTTCATATTTCCATTCACTTTCAGAGAGCTGAATGTGCTGAAAGAGGAAAAGTTCAGCTTGGTGGGACTTGTTCATCACTTCTTTACTGAAACCAAAGAAGCAGGAATCTGCAGCTTTGAAGACTTCCAGGTTGTGTTCATCTTTGATGGTCTGGATGAGTGTCGACTTCCTCTGGACTTCCACAAAACTACAATCCTAACTGACCCTAGAAAGTCCACCTCAGTGGATGTGCTGCTGATAAACCTCATCAGGGGGAAACTGCTTCCCTCTGCTCGCCTCTGGATAACCACACGACCTGCAGCAGCCAATCAGATCCCTCCTGACTGTGTTGGCATGGTGACAGAGGTCAGAGGGTTCACTGACCCACAGAAGGAGGAGTACTTCAGGAAGAGATTCAGAGATGAGGAGCAGGCCAGCAGGATCATCTCCCACATCAAGACATCACGAAGCCTCCACATCATGTGTCACATCCCAGTCTTCTGCTGGATCACTGCTACAGTTCTGGAGGATGTGCTGGAAACCAGAGAGGGAGGACAGCTGCCCAAGACCCTGACTGAGATGTACATCCACTTCCTGGTGGTTCAGGCCAAAGTGAAGAAGGTCAAGTATGATGGAGGAGCTGAGACAGATCCACACTGGAGTCCAGAGAGCAGGACGATGATGGAGTCTCTGGGAAAACTGGCTTTTGATCAGCTGCAGAAAGGAAACCTGATCTTCTATGAATCAGACCTGACAGAGTGTGGCATCGATATCAGAGCAGCCTCAGTGTACTCAGGAGTGTTCACACAGATCTTTAAAGAGGAGAGAGGACTGTACCAGGACAAGGTGTTCTGCTTCATCCATCTGAGTGTTCAGGAGTTTCTGGCTGCTCTTCATGTCCATCTGACCTTCATCAACTCTGGACTCAATCTGCTGGAACAACAACAAACAACCTCCCAGAAGTCTGAAACAGGAGATTCTGCAGAGAAACACTTCTACCAGAGTGCTGTGAACAAGGCCTTACAGAGTCCAAATGGACACCTGGACTTGTTCCTCCGCTTCCTCCTGGGTCTTTCACTGCAGACCAATCAGACTCTCCTACGAGGTCTGCTGACACAGACAGGAAGTAGCTCACAGACCAATCAGGAAACAGTCCAGTACATCAAGAAGAAGCTCAGTGAGAATCTGTCTGCAGAGAAAAGCATCAATCTGATCCACTGTCTGAATGAACTGGATGATCGTTCTCTAGTGGAGGAGATCCAACAGTCCCTGAGATCAGGAAGTCTCTCCACAGGTAAACTGTCTCCTGCTCAGTGGTCAGCTCTGGTCTTCATCTTACTGTCATCAGAAGAAGATCTGGATGTGTTTGACCTGAAGAAATACTCTGCTTCAGAGGAGGCTCTTCTGAGGCTGCTGCCAGTGGTCAAAGCCTCCAACAAGGCTCTGTAAGTAAATCTGTGATCATGTTTATTTTTAAAATGTTGATTAAAAGTGGTCATAGATTTCTTCCATGACAGATCCATGTCCTAAAACCATGAGACAGCGTAGTTGTATAGTATAAAAGAAAAAAGGAGAACTTTTGACTACAATATTGTAACTTGAATGAACTTTTGAAACAGCCTTTAAACATAAAATTTATGAACAGAATCGGTGACAAAGGGCAGCCCTGGTGGAGCCCATCACCCACCGGACTTATTACTATCCAACGTATTGCCGGCTATGCCAACCAAGCTCTTGCAATGGTTGTAAAAGGATCGAATGGCCATAAAATGTTTCTCAGTTTTATTATTTTCAGTCACATCTGTTTTTGATTATTAACTGAATATTTTAAAATTCAGGCTTTTTATGTTATACAAAACATCATATTTTCTTATGATGTCTTGTATTGTTTCTGAAGGAATAGTTTTCATCAGTATCGCAGATACCAGCCTGAATTTTACTTTGTATTGGATCAGAAAGGAAATCAGTGGCATCACACATCACTTACAGCAACTTCAGTACCTCTTCATTTTAATAAACTGGGGGGAGTTGCACCAAGATTCAGTATGAGATAAAGAATTATTTTTAACTGTAAGGTTGGAGAAATCTGTTGTTGGAAATTGGAAGAACAGGTCATCTTAAAAATCACTGCATTGTAGTTTTATTCAGGCCCCTTCAATCTGTGATCGCTGTTGCTTTGCATTGTAAATGCTACTATTACAAAAGTCACAAATATTAGTGTATGTGTGTGTTATTGGGTAATAAACCAAAAGAACAGAATCTACCAGCACCTCACTGATTTCTGCTTAAAAACAATAAAAAAGCAATAAAGCTCTGATTTGTTTGGTTGATCTTGTCTCCCTTCCACCTTGATTTCAGACTGAGTGGCTGTAACCTGTCAGACAGAAGCTGTGAAGCTCTGTCCTCAGTCCTGAGCTCCCAGTCCTCCCATCTGACAGAGCTGGACCTGGGTAACAACAACCTGCAGGATTCAGGAGTGAAGCTTCTGTCTGCTGGGATGAAGAGTCAATACTGCAAACTGGAAACGCTGAGGTCAGATCAAGCAATATCGATTTTTTTTTCATCAGTTAACATCATTTAATCAATTTCATTTGGAAAAAATTAACATTGAGCCAGTGTATGTTTTTTTTTTTTTTTAATGAATCCATGCAAGTCACAGTAAACTGCCACATTTGTCTTTTGTAACATGAGGCAATAAGGATTCCAGCATGTCCTGAAACAGTGTTGAAATATTGTAAATGTAGTAGCTCCTCATGGCACCATGAATATACTTTAACACAAGTGTTTCATGTCTTCTTGTCATCCTTTCTTCAGACTGAGTGGCTGTAACCTGTCAGACAGAAGCTGTGAAGCTCTGTCCTCAGTCCTGAGCTCCCAGTCCTCCCGTCTGACAGAGCTGGATCTGGGTAACAACAACCTGCAGGATTCAGGACTGAAGCTTCTATTTTCTGCAGTGGAGAGTCCAAAGTGTACAATTCTCAGGTCAGGATTCAGTCTTTTCTGATGATGATTTAAAACCTGAGTCAGGTCGATAAATGGCTTACTCATTTACAACAGACATGATTTGTCAAATCACCTTATATCTAACCCAAAGGTCCTGTGTTTTACTACTTTGATTTTTTAGTAAAACACAGGACCTCTTAATATTTATCTAAGAGACCATATATAATTTTTTTCCCTGGATCATGTGTGTACCCTCCTGGTTGGAGCTCCAGCAGCCTGTATCAGTGAATGGGACTTTAAATGAAATTGCTGCCCCTGTCAGGAAGAGGTCTGAGTGACACACAAAACAGAAAATATGAGCACTGCATGTGTCTGAGGCTACTCAGATACAGACCTGAATGAGACACTAACTTTGTCTCTGAGAGATAACTTTTATTATTAAATACACTTCATTTCTCATCTGTGTAGAGAATGTAGAGTTTGACATGCTAATATTACAAAATGAAAAATCACACTGAGTCACAAAGAAATTGTTTTGGAGTATTTATGGTTCAGCTGATGAAATTGTTCAAACAAACCAGTAATTTACACCGAAACAGCACAAGTGAAACTTTTTCGAGGGACTTACACTAAGCTTGTCCTGGTACACCTGTAGAGCCCAGCTTCTATGGACCATGAGCTTAAGTTCTGTGCTGCTGTGATTTATTGCCTGTGCTGTCTTTCAGATCAGCTTTGTCGAGTCTCTGGTAGGATTTCTTTTACATGACCTGTGTAAAAACAAAACAGGAAACACATTAAGCTGAAGTAAGATGCACAATTTGAAAAATGGGGCACAAAAAATGTTGCTGCTTTCTGGAAAGTGCGTCTAAGAAGACCCAATGGAGAAAGTGAAGAGAAAAATCAAAGATTAAGAAGAAGAAAATGGCAGAGGCAGTTTCTCTTGGACTGCCTGCAGATGGGGTGAGACTCTAGAAACAGGGATGATTGGAGAAAATGCAAAGAGGCCATAGGATAAACCAGGAGATGAATACTCTGGTGTTCTGGGGATAGTGGGAGTGAGAGGGAGAGATGCCAGTAAATGATTTCAAGGATAAATTTGAGAGAATCAGAGCTAAGAAACCAAAGCAAGTGGGGAACTACAAACATATGGACAGACTCATAATTAGGCCAAAGACACATTAAAGCAATTATTACAGGTTTAGAAACAGGGATGGATATGAAGGAGCTTAGCATGAATTTGCATTGAGGAAAGAATAGCAACGAGCATCAGAGGAAACAGTTAGGAAAACTAAAAGGATGTACTGGCAGGAATACTGCAGTACTTTAGGAAGAACTACCGTATTTCCCGGACTACAGAGCGCACCTGAATATTAGCCGCACAAGCTAAAATCAGGGGAAAATCCTGTTTTGTACATACATTAGCCGCACCTGACTAAAAGCCGCAGGTGTTTCAATGTTGACTTATCATATGTAAGAGAATATGCACAAAGCGAATTGTCAGGAAAGAGACGGCTGTTTGGAGACACACCCCTTTTATTAATATTTTGAAAAACAAGTTATGGGTACATATTTGCATAACTTTTTAGGTATATGTACAAGTAGCGGTAATTACAAGTACAAAACATGTACTGTGCTTCATAAATGAGTAACAAATGTAGTACATAACAATAACCTGCAGCACACCAGAACAATTGATTCGGACTAGCTTTTAGGCTCAGGTGCAGTGACACGGCTTTAACAAGAAGAAAAGTCAGTCATTCACCACCATCTTCCTGCGCACTAAAACCACCAAAGTCCTCTTCTCCAGTGTCGGAAACAAACAGGCTCAGGGTGGCTTCGTCATCCACTCTCAGCTCCTTTCTTTCGTTGTCACTTTCAAAACCAAAGAAATCCTCGTTGTCAGTGTCAGAGTCGAACACCCTCAGAAGGGCCGTGGCGGTGTCCTCCTCTCCATCATGCAGCATTCAGCCCTTCGAAATCTGTTGGTGATCGTGGATGTTTTCACACTTTTCCACGCTGTCAGAATCCAATGGTGGAGTTGGGCATAACTTGCTTTTTGCAAGTTTATCGCCGCTCATCATCCAGGCCTCCAGCTGAACGGGTAGCGCTACTTTGAAGTTTGTTTTTCGCGCTACCTCGTACTGCACTACGTTGCCTGACGGATGGACATGTGACCAACATACCACTCTTGAACCCCGATCCTTCCGCCAGGCAACGTAGTGCCGTACAACAGCGGAACAAACAAAACAAATCCGCTCATGGACAATCCATAGAAAAGCCGCACCTGACTAAAAGCCGCAGGGCTCAAAGCTTGTGCAAAAAGTAGCGGCTTATAGCCCGACAATTACGGTACACCAGTTCAGAATGTGTGGAGTACAGTTAAGAACATGAATGCAGACAGGAAACAACAGCAGCTGTTGTAAAGTAAATTCAAACTCCTTCATTAAATGCAGCTGGTTGAGTTGAAAACAATGGAGAATGATTGTGTTACGTTGTTTATTCTCTATAGAAATGGAGCAGGAGTGCATGCAGAGCTGGACGTGGGCTGTATATACATGCGTGTATCTGTTTTGTCTGTGAGCAGAGAAAACAAAGCGCTGGAAATGTCATATTGAAATGTTAAATCAGGAAAATCCTGGAGAAGAGGATAGTTCTAATGTTCAGTTTGTAATGTTGAATTCAACACAGCTCTTAAATGCATAAAAATGACTTCACCTGACGTCAGACTGAGCAATCGGATTAGCTACTGATATTGATTTAACCCTTTAAGACCTACCATAGAACCAAGTCCGCCAGAGCTTATATTATATTTTTACATGCTGTAGAGCCATTTTTGGGAGCATTTCAAGTTGCTATACATCAATACAACCATTACAGCCTAAATTTTAATAATATGTATGTATTAAGTGCATAGTAATTACATAAATTGCAAAAAAGTGCAATAAACTACAAAAAAATTGAAAATCGTTTTTGTTTTTTTAACATATATTTCTAGTTAGAGAAATTTAAGAGGCTTGTCCCTCAAAACTGTAAATACAAAAAAGTTGCACAAAATAGTTTCCCACCTCAGGAAATTTATTTTGAGTGCCTTCATAGTTTTATTTTTGAAATACACCAATTTTTATATACTGCAGGAAAAACGAAAATAAATATTATACTGCAAATTTGCAAAAAAGCAGCATATGCATCAAAATAAACTATTTCCAGCAGAGCAATATGAGTCCTAAGCATATGTGGAAGGAAACTGTAACCTAGGACAAGCTGATGGCATAAGATGTAAATACAACTCCTCAGGTTTCATATGCAAAAAAAATTATTGCGCTAGCTCATGTGATTACAGTGCTACCGGGATTTAAAAATAGTTGCGCAAAACGGAGTGTGCCCACTCTGACCAGTTTTAAAGGATTAAAGCAAGAAAATATGGTATTAGCATTAGATGCCAATTCCTATTAACCTTAAATTAGCATTACCTGCTAATGGCAGTCTACTTAGCATTAACTCCTCACTAATGTAATGCTAATTCACCCCGCCTTTCGCCCTATGACAGCTGGGATAGGCTCCAGCGCCCCCCGCGACCCTGAAAAGGATAAGCGGAAGCGAATGGATGGATGGATGGATAGACGTAGGTGCTAATGGCGGCCTACTTAGCATTAGCAGCTCAGATGTTGTAATGCTAGGGAAAAGAGTGTTAGCATTAGCCGTTCACAATGTTATAAAGTTAAGGGAAATAGTGTTAGCATTAGCTACTCACATTGTTAAAAAGTGTTAGCATTAGTGCATAATGCTAATTCACATCAAATTAGCATTAGTTAATAACGGCAGCCTATTTAGCATTAGCAGATAATGTTGACCTTGGCCCACTGGAAAAGTTCAGAACTAAAGATTTAGGAGAGTTTCTCGATAGCTCTTTCTCATTTGAGAAACAAATGAATTCTGTTATTACAACCAGCTGTAAGGTTTATATTGTTGATTGTCATTTATGCTTAGAAATATTTACTCATATATGCTTAGAGTTGTATAATCGATTGCATGATGATAGAGGTTTGATCCTTAGTAGTCTGTAAAGACTCTGTGTGCCTTCCAGAGTGCTCTGGCATGCACACACCACTTGGGGCCATGAGAGAGGTCGTACCCTCTCTTACTGATTTATGGTGTAGGACAGGGGTCTCAAACTCAATTTAGCTGGGGGCCGCTGCAGGCAGAGTCTGGGTGAGGCTGGGCCGCATTAGGTTTTCCACAAGAAAGGCATGGTTAAAAAATTCCAATCTTCTCAAATCTCTTTATTTTTATTTTTTAATACAAAATATGAAAAATAAATAAACAAATTAAGAATTAATAAGAAAATAAATCAATCTGTAATACATAAATAAAATAATAATAAGATATTTTTAGTCAGTGAACTTGTGTGTATCTTTCAGGCTTCTATATCTGCTGTATTTAGATTGAAATGTCTGTATTAACAGTTCTATAACCTTCTTCTGAACATGAATGGAACACTGTAGAAAATTAACTGTTCTTCTGAACATGGCTTCTCTTGCCTACTCCTTGCTGCTAGAGACCTGGCAGCGTTTCCTCTCGCATAGCCGAGCCAGATTTGGCCGGAGGGAGGAAGCAGTTGCGACCCTCAGTATGTCTTGAAGATGATCATCCGTAAGTCTGGACCTGTACTTGGACTTATTGAAGTTCAAAGTGGAGAAGAGCTTTTGGCACAAGTATGTGCTACCAAAAAGGCACATGGTCCGCTTGAACATTCGGGAAAGCCGAGGGAAACTAGGGCTCAAGTCTCTCAAAAATTGTCCAAGCTTGTCTGCTT
>NC_140620.1:3904026-3951526 GCF_057382275.1 Copadichromis virginalis
TGTATGTGGACTGTCCTGCTGGCACTCTGTCCTTCTACAGAGTCTCCTCTGACACTCTGATCCACCTCCACACCTTCAACACCACATTCACTCAAACTCTTTATCCTGGGTTTTATGTCTGGTCTCGTGGTTCCTCAGTGTCCCTGTGCTGAGTGGAGTGTAAAGAGTGTCTCCTGTTACAGAAACACTCTGACTGTTGAACAGATAGTTCAGTCTGTACATGTCTGTCTCTTTCACTCACAAACACGTTTTCAGATTCATGGATTCAATCAGTTGATGTTTGAAACTCTTCTAAATGATTCCTTGTAAACTTCTTCCTCTTCAGTCACAAACAAACAGGAAGTGATGTCACATGTGTTCCTGTCCACACAGCAGAATGAGTCTATTGCTGACAGTGATGTACAAACAGAGTGAGCATTTCTGAGGCCCAAAATAAACTGAGTAGTTCACTGAATGAACAATGGACTGTGAGCTCAGTTCCTTCATCATTAGTATGGATTATATATGTATATGTATTATATTAGTATCATATATATCAGGTGCTGCTGCTTTCAGTCATTGTGCAAATGTGCTGTTTGTAAGCTTGTAAAGCTGCAGTCAGCTGAGACTGAAGAAGTCACCTGATCAGTGAGCAAACGTTTCTGAAAACGTCCAGATGAACAGAATCAACCTTTTGGGATCAGCCAGCAATGCAGCATCATTGTTGTTCAGCTTCAGAGGTTTGCAGGAATGAACTGATGACCAGAAACAGCTGCAAAGTCCAAGAAAATACCAGCTGGAGTTCAGCTGCATTTGAAGAAGTCAAAGAAAAGTAAGGATGGCAAAGGGCGACGTTTTCTTCCAAAGAGCTGCAAACATGGTCGACGCCTCATTAGAAGAATCATCTGGACATTTGTGAGGAACTCTAACCAAGAAAGCAACGTCACACAGATCCAACAGACAGTTTCCATGACTGCAAGTGTTGAGTGGAAAAATGCTACATTGCATTATTGCATCCTCTCACCACAGGAGGCGCTGTTGGCACCACTGATTGCTGATCAGCTGTTCTCTGATGATCTGATTGATACTGTGAATAACGGGACTCACTGAACTCTGTGACACAGTGAAGATTACAGAGTTTAACTTCAACATCTGACTGACGTCACACAGACAGAAGGATGAACCAGTGAGGCACAGAACACAGTTACTGGAGATACTGGATCAGCTCCATGTGAACCTCTGATGGAGAAGCTGCTGAGCCAGAGAAACATCAGGACATGACAGCAGCTGCACTTATCTAACAACATGTAGCAGAGCTGATCTATGTTAGAGGATCTATCACAGCAGCTGAAGCCAAAGTCCAACACTGGATACCAGCTGAGCCTGTGCTGAGTGTAGTGTTACAGGAAAAGGGCAGAAACACTGGTAGCTCCCAGTGATGCTGACTGGGGCACAGAGCTGAATGATGCAGCATCAGTACACTGTTTCAGTCTGACTGACAGAGAAACCTGTAGCTGTATCTACATGTGAGGCAGAGGCCACACAAGCAGCTTTCTATGTTTCACAGTGACTGAGATCTTCAGTGGGGGTGGACATGCTCCTGTACAGACCTCTGAGGAGAACCAAGGTGCAGTCAAAGAGTCCAGTCTGTCCTCACAGATGTGAACATGTGCTTTCATCAGGTCTGCTGTCAGCTAGCAGGCTCACATCAGAATCACTGTTCCTGAAAAACACAGTCTGTGTGACATCATCAGTCAGCTGATGGTCCCAGATCTGAATGGTTTCTGTCTCTACTGAGGAAGTCAGAGAATATCACTGAGGTGTGGATCAGGTCTGAGTGAGCTGTGGAGGGACAGCTTTAAACAGTCCACAGGTCTCACGTCCTGCTCAGTCTGCTAGCAGATACCTCGTATTGTTCCAGATGTGCTGACATCAGCAGCAGCACAGCTCTGTGATACCATGAATCTCAGTTATTGATCCAACACACAGTAAATACAAAGATCAGGATTTCTGAGAGTAATCATTATGAGTCTGAACACATGATCACTGAATGTTAGTCTCCACAATAATAAGCTAACACAAGCAAACACAGCTTTCAGCTCTTATTTTGAAACTGGCTTATTTAGAGAGCTGTGATGTGAGCGTGCCTGGCTCTGAGGCACTTGGGTCAGCCTCTGTTGTTTAGAAGTGTTACAGACTGTGAATGACACAGACCTGTCAGTTTCCATGTTTGTCTGTAACACAGCTCAGGGCTCCATGCTGAACGCATCCATCCAGTGTTATTGATCCAGGACTGATACCAGCATTGGGATCAATACTACAACACACAATCACATGTGTCCACGTGATGCAGTTTGAAGAGCAATCAGATGTCTCTGTATGAGGAGGCGGGGTCACAGGAGGTTCACAGAAACTCTGCAGCAGCAGCATCATCAGCTCACATGGAAACTTTGATGATTCACTTCTGTGGTGTTTTTACAGAAACACGTCTCAAAATTAGCTCCACCTGTTTTGTGAGCTTTGAGTTTCTTGTCTTCATCCTGGATTCTTGTGTTGCTGTTTTTACACACAGCAGATATTTCCTGGTTGCTTCCTTGATGACCACATGAAGCTTTCTGAAGCTTGGATTGAAAACGCTTCATTACTCAAAGCTTTCCAACACAGGCCTCTGTGCTGCCATCTGGTGGACAAACATGTGAAGTGCAGCGTGAAGCTACAAATGAAACTGCTTCAGCTACGTTTATATATAACATACTATAACCTATATAATGTGGAGATCAGGGAAATTATTTTGTTGCTACTGTTAATAATCATCATCATTACCATTGCATTAATAATATAATCTACAGCATTGATATTGCATTCAGATGTTTAAACATTTTGGTACCCAATTAGCCTTTACTACAGGTGCAGTTATAACCACTTTAAACTGTTGAGTGTAATCTATGATCTTAAGTGCTTTTGAATGCTTGTTATAATCTTAAGTGTGTATGGGCTGATTCTGTTGATTCTGAGGACACTCTGTGCAAAGTCTTGACAGGAAACTGCAGGTTTGCAGAGCGTGCTTTTGCAAAAGTGAAACTAAAAGCAGAGTGTAAGTGCAGCTTATTCTGAGGAGCTGTTTGGATGATGCTATTTGAATAACCAGGTTGTTCATTATTATCTTTTATACTTTTATATTCTTTTATTAAGCTTCTAGTAGAGGTTCTTGATTAAAACATTTATTCAATATACTACATATATAGTTTTAGTAAACTGCTAACACATGTGAGAGTGGCCTCTGTTTGACTGCGAGCGTTAGTAGGTGAGAGGTGACACAGAGTGCCAAGTGAGGTCGTGACACACACACACATAGTAGATACATTCAGTTATAGGTGAGAGGTTAATCATGTTTGCTTGCAACTGCGGGCGTGCAGAAGTGGTATCTTACTGCAGAGCATGGTCTGTGGTTTTGGAGAAGCGGCAGTCAAAAGGTTGACAGGAAACATCTGCCATGAAGATAGAGATAATGTTCTTTTCAAACTGTGTTAAAAGTCATTGTGGTTTTGATTTGACGTATGTATGTATGTATCTGTGTGACGTTGAAGGGGCGTCATTAAATTCAAACCCCGATGGTATAAAATATCTGTTTATGCTTTGATTAGTCGGAGATCAGCGCTGTCTGCGTACGGCGCTGGTCCCCCCACGCGTGTGTTCATTAAAATCAATTGTTTGACCAAGCTCTTCTGGACCTGGTTGTTTGTACTCTCCTTCCTCAATATTTGAACCTTAACAATAACTATATGTATAGTGTGTTATGTAGGTGTTAGAGCTGGGGGTAGAACTGCTGATGGCCTGGTTGTTATTTATGTTCCCCATGGTTCACCAGCTCTCACACAACATCAGCACCAATGATCCACGTCCTTATAAACCTCTGAATCAGGTCCTGAAGCTGTGACGTCCTGAGTGAAGACCTCACTGATCACATGACTCTGGTCACCTGGACTCAGTGTTTCTGAAGCAGTGTGCTGGGTTTTTAAAAATACGTGGCTGCTGCCTGATGTTGGGCCCACAGAGGAAGACGACTCACTCGCTCTTCTTCACTTCCTCCTTAAACATGAGGAAGGAGAGCAAAGTGCTGCCAGACTCTTATTTCTGACAGGAACAGAAGAAACCACAGCAAACTGGTCCAGTTCTTCATCTTCATCACAATCTGTTTATTTCTGATGGTGTCTTCAGTCTGAAGTTTGAAGTTTCCATGTCTGTGTGATGTGTGGTGTGAAGGCTGCTGGTTAAACTGGGACTCACTGTTTAAAGCACTGAGTGCTCATAGAGAGATGCTCCATGAGTCCCAGTACAGACTACAAACATGGTGGAAACTTAGCTTTGATATCCACACACTCTGCACGTCTGTGAGTAACTGTGATGAAGATGTGCAGAGATCTGTGTCCAAACAGGAGAAAGACTGTAAAGACTCTGTGCTTCTAACAGCCTCTGTTAACATATGTGAGGCTGTTTGTTGTTGTTGCCATGGAGCTTTGCACTGTTTGGGTCAGCAGGTCATGTGATCAGGTTTGTTCTGCTGGACGATGGTTCAGTGTCAGGTTTGTTTGCATTCATCAATAAATATCTAAATAAATCAAAGACTCCATGTTTGTTCTTTCATCATGTGACCTCTGCTCATCCATCTCTGTGTGTATCAGGATACATTTGGTTCATAATACACAGAAAAATCAGAGTTATTACCTGTAATAAATGTGAAAGATTCCTGCAGTGATAACCAGGCAGGACTGAAACACATCCAAGCTGTCACCACGGTAACAGCACCGCCCATCCACAGGTGAGGGGAGGAGCAAAAAGAGGGACTTTGACCATTTTATACTAAAAACACTCAACTAATGTTTCTAATATGAAACAAATAAGCCCACATTAATGTGAGCGTTTATTAAATAATAATAATGATGATTTCCTCCTGATCTCATTTCCACAGCAGAGAAAACTGTGGTGTATATTGAGGTGGAGGGTGTGGTCTGTGGCTCAGGTGTAGAGTGAGGGTGGGGTGCACCACAGCAGCATGCTGGGACTGCTGAGGGTGGAGGAGGGAGTGATGATGACATCAGAGCTGCAGCACAGAGACCAGTGAACACACAGTCTGTTCATCTTTGCATAGATACAATATACAGCACAATATTGAATGACAGACACGCTGTGGGAGCTTCCACAGATACACTGACGTCAGCATCCAGAGTCCTCCTGCTGCTCCCCCCTCAGAGCCCCGTGATCAGCACCAACACATTCAGTTAGATGACAGAGTCCAGCTGCAGCTAGAATCAGCTCCCCTCTGTGAACAACAGCACAGCGTCAGTGTTTCACACTCAGTGAAAGGAGGAAACAGCAGAAGAACACCATGTGTGCTACGTTTCCCAGGACACACTACAAACTGCACAAATACAGAGCAGCACGTGGAAGGACCTGGAGCTGCATTTACAGAGCTGCAGACAGCGTGATGTCCTGTATGGACAGGTGGAAGGAACCAAGTCCTCAGCTGGAACACTCGTGTTTGTCCACAGACAGGAAACACAGCAGGAAACTTCCTCACAGAAGTGCAGCTCATGGATAACACACTTCCTGTCAGTCAGAATGAGGCTGCAGCCAAACACAGAAAGGTGTTTTTGTCCAGATGAGCCCAGAGAAGAAACACGAGTGTTCACAGACATCAGAAGCTCAGAGAGGTGAAACATGAGGTTGGAGTCCTCGTCAGCATCCAGAAGAGCTGCTGTGAAACCCTGAGTACTCATGACAGACTCTGATGGCACAAACACATCATGATTCAAACAGAAAGACAAACATGGAGCTCCTGATCCTCCTGCATGAGAACAAGCTGACATGAGCGCTGTGTCTGAGAGTGTCTCCCTGTCACAGTGACAATAACACAGCTGCTGCTCACAGTCATTAAACTGACCTGAGGTCAGCTGTGCTCCTTACATATGAACCATGTGACCTCACATCAGTGCTGTGGATGACTGTAGTCATAGAAGAGTAGAGCTGTAGCAGGTGGTGTGAGGAGGAGGTGGTGTATTCTAGTTAACGCAGTACTGAAACACTCCAGCAGAGGGCGCTGTTAAGTCCTTATTGTAACACAGTTACTGTGTGCAGTTAGACTTCATACATAATCTGCACTTATTTCCATCAGACATGCTGTCAGTAAATGATTGGTTTCTATTGATTCTACTTCCTGTTGACTCGTTTGATGACAGTGAAACAATCACAGCTGATTGTGTGATGATGTAAACTGTCACTGTTACATTCAGTGTGTGTGACATAATGTTAGTGCAGGCTGATAACAGCCTGGTTCTGTTAGAAACACATGAACGTGTCCATAGATCAGTGTGTGTTTAACATGAGAGCTTCAGCCCTGCTGATGTGTTAAATAAAGACATGCAGGAAAACTGATGAGACTCTGAAATAACTCTTTATATTTATAATGTAACTCTGCATCAAAAGAACAACAAAGGATCCCAGACAGGTTTCTGTGAACAAAGACCATTCTGATGTTTCTGTGTTTCTAACACTTTGACATTATTAGTAAACAGACTGCAGTGAGCAGCATTTATAAAGAGCTTCTATATAAAGATATGACAGCTGTTTGACAAGTTTATCACTCTGTGTTTGGACCTGATCAGTCCAGCTGTTTACTTGAAACATGTTCATTTACCTGTTCTGTTATATTCATGTTCTTGTCTCTGTTGAAAACACATTTTAATGTCCCTCAGATTTTTCTCCCAGATGAATAAATATAAAAATGACACAAACTGACTGCAGCTACTTTTTGTCCTTTCTGTCAAAAACCTTCATGTGACTCATGAGAGACACGTTTCAGCTGTTTGTGACAGATCAGAGGCCAACAAGTCATTTATAACACTTTCCATCATTGTTTAAAGTTCTCAGTGTTTCTGTGTTGCTGCGTATAGGATCTCCCAGCATCATCACTGTGCTGTCCAATCATTGTGTGCGAGGTTACCCTTATAGTGCGATGTGTGTTTGCACAAAGAGAAGCATGTGTGTCAAATATAAATAAGCACAGAACAGAAACAGCTGCTCGTTTCTTCTGTTTAGAGTCAAGTTAGTGTTTTGTGTCTTTGTTTGAGGCCTGATGTCGAGCAGAGGTGTGTGTAACTGCACTGCTCTGTTATATGTGTGAAGTGTGTGCTTCTCTTCAGCATCATCTTTGTCACTGCTGATTCCTTTGTGTCATCATGTGTTGAGAAGAGAGAACAGTTATAACGGAGGAGCAAAAGGAAGCCCTGAAATCTGCATCAACAAGGAAGTGTTGGCTCACCAGTGATCCCAGCAGAGCCACTGGTTTGGCTCCAGTTGTTCTAGATTCAATGATGTTGTTGCTACAGATACATGTCAGCATCTTTATTGTAGTAAAGTCTTGTAATGTGAAGATAGAAACAAGGCAGCAAACAGCTCCATGATCTGATCTTAATGATGTTGTTTTTATTCCTGTCTGTCAGAACTGGATTGGAAACTATCAAAGGTCTAAAAACAGCCTCGACCCTCCCACAGAGCAAACTTTACACACGTCATCTTTCAGCTACAATCTTTGTTGCAGGGATCTTCTGCCAAACAAGGCTGAGAGAAGATTTCTTACAGCTGTCATGTTGATGCTGTTTCAGTCTTTGGGCAAACACACTCATATATTAGGGCTGATATCAGGGCTGCACAAGTTCTTGTGATCATAAATAACAGAAGTGTGGAAGGCAAACATGTTATTGTTGGATGAAACTTCATGAATCCTTTGTAGATTATTTGCTGTTGGAGCCTTTCTTTTCTCTTCAGGTGTACAGATGCTGAGGAGGCAGGTGAAGCAGGTGGAGCTGTTGTGATGCTGGCAGAGGGTGTGTCTTAGTAACTCTGTGAGGCAGAACTGGATCCAACATTGTGGATGTGTTGATGTTGGAGCCATTAAGAGTCTCTGGCCACACTGTAGGATTTCCCTTTGATCCACTGTGGGGGCATTTTGGAGTCTGTCAGTGAAACTCTTCATGTTTGTGTTTGACTCCAGTTTATAGAAACAGAGAAATGTGTCATGCTTTTGTTCGGCCTCCACAAATACACACATTTGTTCATTGGTTGGACTTTTTGGAAGGAGACACATTGAAAACCATGTTAATAAGATCTTGTTGTTTCCTGTGGATCCGACACAGAGAGTGGACTTCAGACAGAAAGCGTGGAAGAGATTTTAGAGGCCGTGTGTGGCAACAGGAAGTTTCTGTGTGTTTGCTGATCTTACATGTGGAAAACAACACGTGATGTTTGTGAAGTTCTACAATGATCATTGTTCTCACAGCATTTTGAGTGGGAACAGTTCAAACTGGGAGTAGTGGGAGTTATTTACTGATTGAAACAAGCTGAATGTTTCTGTGACGATGAAGATCAGCAGCTCAGCTGATCAATGAACTGACATCTATCAGTCGTTTCATGAGATGAAGTCATCAGCAGACATTTGTTCTGACTGTGTGATGAATGTCAGAACGTCAGGGCTCTGCTTTAGTCACTGCTTGATGATCATTGGCTCATTGTTGAATCCAGGGCCCAGTCTGACCTCTGACCTTTGCTGCAGGTCTTCTGTGTTATCTCCACTTTCATGTCTGATCTTCTGCTGTATCGTCCAAAATAAACATCTGGATCATTTCCAACACTTCAGCAGATCTTTAGTTTGGGCAGTGCAGCACAGAATAACACATATTGTACTATACTGCCCACTTCCTGATCTTATTGGATCTGTGTGTGAGGTTGGTGAAGGAAACACATGTTTACTGAGTGAGTCGCTGCCATTAGGAACTAGTTTTTATATCACAGCCTGGAAATCACACAGGACCATTTCTGCAAGTGAAAAGTCGTCATTGGAGGAAAATGATTGTGTAGTTTGTGCGACTGAAGACTTGTCCCAACTACATGTGCTGCTGACCTTTGACCTTTCCTTTAGGTGCACAGAGGAGTCGGTGGAAACATCCAGAACTGAGGCAGTGCTACAGATGCTTCAAATAAAGTGGTGTATTATCCATATTTTCTATGGATCACATCCAGTATCCTGATCTAACGAGCCCCCTTTTTGTGGATTTTAGAGCCTCTGACTTTTGCTGCGTCTCATTTCAAGCACAAGAGCAAGAAGTGGATGAAGAAATGGGGCGAGTGGGGTCAGTGTGGTGCATGTCAGCTGTGCTCACACATGCTTTCACAAAGAACATGTGTGTTCATCGGCAGCATTAAGGTGCACTTTAGTCTTCATAATAATAAAGTATTCTGACTTTATTCTTCTGAATCCTCACAGTCATGTTGCAGCTCTGCTCTGCTTTAAGAAAATGTTCTACCAGGATGTTACTTTCCTAAACGTGTTCTCCAAATGTTCCAAAGACTTTGTTCTAAGTAGTTCTACATGATGAAACATCCACACTAAGTTTAAGAAGGACACACAAACACCATCTGTCCTTTCATCATGTGTACAAACGTGTTCAGATGTCAAATGTACCGTGAATGGATGCAAATGTGGATCGTTCCAATAAAATGAGGCAGTTTTGTAAGTGGATCACAGTTTGAAGTTCATTATAACCTATAAGAACATGTTATTCAAACCAATTTTATCCAACAGGAAGAAGCATCAGGGGAACAGGA
Source organism: Copadichromis virginalis (assembly GCF_057382275.1). Taxonomy (NCBI): domain Eukaryota; kingdom Metazoa; phylum Chordata; class Actinopteri; order Cichliformes; family Cichlidae; genus Copadichromis; species Copadichromis virginalis. The sequence continues at coordinate 3,913,666 of NC_140620.1, forward strand.
AACATTCAAACATGTTTACTGTAAGAACTGCACAAAGGAAGGAAAACACAATCCTACACACGAGCACTTTAAAATGGACATTTAGCTTTTCAAACATCAGGGAGCTGCAATAACAACACTGTGCCCATTCTGATCAGACTGAAAGATTTATAGAGATTTATCCATGTGCTGGAAAAGGATTTGATATCAACATAGATGCAGATTAGCAGGAGCATTTTCTTCATATTGATTTAGAGTTCAGTACCAGGAATATGTAGAATTAACATCTGTGTGCATGACGAGTGATGAAAATTCAAAGTCAGGCTTTCAAAGGATGTCAGAATTGGTGTCTTTATCTGTGACTGTCCCAGAGGAACCTACCTGAGGGATTATTACAGAGCTGTCTATATAGAAAGACTTGCATTGATTCACAGTGTACAATTCTTTCTAATCTATTAACATCTTCCTCCAAATCCTGTTTCTGCTGTTTAATGACATATGTCTGAATACAGACAGTGGAAAAATGTCAGTTTTAGTTTTACTGGATCTCAGTGCAGCATTTGATACAGTTGACCACAACATATTACTCAAAAGACTGGAGAACTGGACAGGTCTTTCAGGAACTGTACTAAACTGGTTCAAAACATACTTAGAAAACAGGAAATACTTTGTATCAATAGGTAACTTCACATCTGAGCAGACAAGTATCACATGTGGAGTTCCCCAAGGTTCCATCTTGGGACCCTTTCTGTTTACATGCTCCCACTGGAACAGATTATAAAGAACAACAAAATAAACTGTCATAGCTATGCAGATGACACACAAATATATATCACAATGTCACCAGGAGACCGAGGCCCCGTACAATTTTCTCCAGCTAAACAAAGACAAAACTGAGGTAATAGTCTTTGGCGCCAAAGAAAAACGATTACAGGTCACCAGAGAACTTCAATCTATACATCTAAAAACCACAAACCAGGCGAGAAATGTGGGTGTAGTGATGGATGCAGACCTAAACTTAGAAAAACACATTAAGACAATAACAAAATCAGCTTACTATCGCCTCAAGAATATTTCAAGGATAAAAGATCTGATGTCTCAACAGGACCTGGAAAAACTAGTCCATGCATTCATCTTTAGTAGGCTTGATTACTGTAACAGCATCTTTACAGGTCTACCTAAAAAATCAGTCAGACAACTACAGCTCATTCAGAACTCTGCTGCTCGAGTCCTCACTAAGACCAAAAAAGTGGACCACATCAGTCCAGCTCTGAGGTCTTTACACTGGCTGCCTGTCCGTCAGAGGATAGACTTTAAAGTTCTGATGCTGGCCTATAAAGCTCTGAATGGTTTAGGACCAAAATACATCAATGACCTCCTGACCCAGTATGAACCTTCCAGATCCCTCAGGTCATCTGGATCCGGTCTTTTATCAGTTCCCAGAGTCAGAACCAGACACGGAGAAGCTGCATTCAGCTTTTATGCTCCTTATATCTGGAACAAACTCCCAGAAAGCCTCAGATCAGCTGAAACACTCCGTTTATTTAAATCCAGGTTGAAGACTCACCTGTTCTCAGCTGCATTTGAATAAAGCACCAAATCCACACTTTAAGCTTAAATTTCAAAACTTACATTTAACTACTGATTTTATCTACTGTTCTGATCTGTTTTGATTTTATATACTGTTTTGTTTGTTTGTTTGTTAATTAGTTAGTTAGTTTGTTTGCTTGTTTTAATCAATTTTAAATCATGCTTTTTATTTGTTTTTGTTTCTAATGTCTCTGTAAAGCACTTTGAATCACCTTGTTGTTGAATTGTGCTATACAAATAAACTTGCCTTGCCTTGCCATCAGAAGGGCTCAAACCTCCTGCTGTTTCTACTGGACCATAAATTCTACTTTATGATCATCTTCAAAAATAAAAACGTGAGTTTATTTGTGAACTCTGTGAAATGTGTCTGATGTTTAGTTTGAACCAATCCTGTGTCAGCTGCAGCCACATCATTGCCACACATACAAATGGGTGCGTTCCTGTTTAGACCTGCTGGCTGTCAATGGGCTTCATTCCATTTCAGACTGCCGGTGGTCGGCTGTGATCTAAACTGAACATGGCTCCTGTGTTAGAAGAGCCTCTGATTTTAAACTTTGCACATTTAATAGTTTCTTTCCAACACTGTGGAGCTACCAGCCCAGTATATGTAGCCACAGTAGATGGAGTTATCAAGCTGACTGACAAACATCAGGACTCATGTGATCCCTACATGTGGACCTTTCACAGATGGATCCAAGTGCAGATTCAACTCTGCATTACATTTGACTTCAGCTGTTACACACTTTCTAGCTGTGTCACTTCCTGCTTTTTGGATCAGATAGTTTATTCATGTCCACAAATGTTTGGCTGCATGTTTTTATCATCTATATTTCCAGTCTTCATACAGCCGATATTTCATGTGAACTCCAACCTGCCAGCTGCCATCATGTTTTCAGGGTTCATTCAGTGTTGAAATGTAGGACAAACAGCAGCACATGTTCTCTAAATGTTTGCAGTCATTTTAAATGAAGCTGATACTACATGAGACATTTTCCATATTTACTGTCTTTGAACAGAGAATAATAAAGCCATCAAACATATACAGGCTGTGCAAATACAAACTTCTGTGGTGCATTTGATGACCTGCAGAGGAGAACAAGTCGGGCTTTTCAGCCCTAACACAACCTCTTTGTTCTCAATACTACAAAACCTTCAAAGGCTGATATGCAAGTTTGCATGAATCACCAACACAGTTGTATTTGTTTCTAGTATAATTATAAATAAGCTGATCAGATATCTGCTGACTGATTAGATCCAGTATCTGTTACAGATGAACTGGATATCACAGCGCATGTTGTTAATCCGTCATATCAAACTAAACCGTGTTGCTGGTGTAAATATCCTCCAATAAAGTCAGATGAGGGCTGCTGTTGCCAGGTAACGATGATGTCACACTGGATCTTCTGATCTTTAGCATCGTAGCGCTCGGAGTCTGATGTTGGCTCATGTGTTGTTAAATACCAACATGACGTTCTACTAGTCAAGGCCTCACCTTAACCCACTGATGCTGATCACACAGACCCACTAATAGAACTGTTTTATCAGGGTTTGATGCAGCGTCAGCATTAATGTCACATTTAATCAGACACATTTACATTACAAGCCCACTACAACCATATGGAACTCCAAAGTGTTCAAAATTAAATAAATAAATAAGTCATGATGAAATAAATAACTATGTGAATAAATAAGACACAGATATGTAATGTGAGAATGATATAGTGAAATAATTGAACACATTTTGAAAAGAAGCTCATTATTGTGAAATATATTGCATTCTGCTATATAAATTTACTTATTATTGTGAAATATTATTTCATGATCATTATTTTTCACAATAACAGAGATTATTCCTGAGGCATTTTATTTATTCCCAGCCATTTTTAATCCAAATGTCCTTTTTTTCAAAGTCAGTCTTTATTTCAAAATCAAGTTTTTCCCAATGGCCTATTTATTTCATTATTATTACACATTATTTGACCACGAGCAATCTTTTCTGGTTTGACGCCGTCTTTGTAGCCAGAAACCAGCTCTCTCCTCGGCTTCCTCCACTACACGCTTCCCCCACGCCAGTCTCCTCCGTCACTATAAAGGGGAGAGTCATGAGCTCCATCACCCTCACCTGTGCCGTCCAACGTCCCGCCACCAGCCTCCACTGCAGCAGGCCAGAGACCACACCCCTGCCACAATAAGTAAAAGTATATCCTTGCTGTACCCTTAATGCTAAATGTGCTAAATTAACCGCTGCCTTTGCCCCTTTGGGATTATTCTTATGTCACTGGGATGTTGACCTTTGACCTTCACATTAGAGAGATGGGCAGACATAATTAGTGTATGAATTTTAAAGTAACAGGTAATAAAGAGAGTGACATGTCAGACAAGTGGAGTGGTTTGTTTGTCCATAGAGATGCTTCCTTTTGTTTGTTTTAAGGTTTAAATGGATTTGTTGAATGTGTTTCTTTTCATCAATACTGCCATTTAGTTGTGTAAATGTGCATGTTAGAAGTGTGAAGAGGTTTTGTGTTTAGAAATGTATAGAAACCAATCATTTACTGACAGCATGTCTGACATGTTTGCGAGGTGCGCCTGCTGCTGGCGGCACAGGGAGGAGAGGGCAGGGCGGCGGGGAGTCTCTGGCTGGCTGGAGCGGCATCTAATAACCAACTCGCAAAACAAAATAAAAACAACAAACAGATATTATGATACAGACTTATAATCTGCACCGATGTTTTTTCTAAATTCTATAAAGTGAGCGCGAGAGCTCTCGGTGCGCCTGCGCGCTGCTGAAGTCAAAGTAAACTTTATTGTCATCTCCGCTACAGACAGTCCAGCATATAGAGAGACGAGACGACGAGGCTGCAGTTACAGCGGTGCAAGTAAACAAACAATAAATATAAGAAGAGTAAGAAAATAAATCTACACTTTAGGACTCGGGGTAAAGGATCAATAACAATTTAAATTTATAATTTACAGTTTGATGATTTAAAGTCTCACACAACCCGTCAAAAGGGGCGGGGCCGGCTGCTTCCAAGTAGAGCACATTTCATTTATAATGATGTAAATCCAAGCCCATCATGGATTCACGATCTGAATCCTGGGTTGTGTGAAATCCCAGAAATCAACCTTAGACAATAACAAAGGGAACAGAGATGTGGGAACAGGGCAGACACAAACATAGACTGAACACGGGGATATAGGAACTTAGGATACACATAGACGCGAACTAGACAAGGGGATGCAGGTGATAGGGGACACAGAGCAACTAAAGAAGACAGAGACCTAAGCCATAAGACAGAACTCAAAGAAACCAAAAACTAGACAGTATAAATAATATCATAAACTCAAAAACCCTGGGTCGACGACCCAGGCATCCTAACATGTACAGAACCTTGCAGTACAACAGAAACCTAAAAACATTCTTTGTAGTTGTTATTCTTAGTTGTTCTGCTGCCTAAATACCACAGGGTCTGATTATGAAGTTATTGAGCTGCACATACTTTACGACCTGCTTAAGTTCGAGGTCACAGCGTCTGTAGAGCAGCTGGAACATAATGAAGTCTACAAGGTTAAAGTTTTCTGTTGGGTCTGTGTTTCCACAAGCCCCGCTAATTCTAGAGACTTATTCATCATGAAGAAAACAAGACAGTCGATCGATCGATTACTTGCGCAAGGGAGGCCTCTCATCTGTTTCCAGCATGACAATGACCCCGATGATGGCCTCCTCTCGCTGCCTTTTATTGACAAACATCAAACAATAGTTTACAAAACACCTCCCCTTGCAACCCCCTTTGGTTACAAAGACAAGTCACTGTATGTAAATGTATACCGTACTTTCACGACCATAAGGCGCACTTAAAAGTCTTAGATTTTCTTCAAAAAGTACGGCGCGCCCTATAGCACAGTGCGCCCTGTGTGTTGTAATGAGGACGTAGTAGAGAACACCATGAGAACGCTAAAGAGTGAAGTGTGTGCGTTGACTTTATCGCACATACCTGTATAAAAGAACAGGTATCTGCGTTATGCAGGACACCGTTGTTTTAACAACCCTGAAAATGCCAAAGAGACACGCTTGCGAAGCACAGTTTAAACTGAAGGCCATCAGCTACGCGGAGGAACATGGAAATCGAGCAGCAGCGAGAGAATTTAAGATTAACGAATCGATGGTTCACAAATGGAGGAAGCTAGAAAACAAGCTCCGGCAGGTCAAGAAAACGCAGCTGAGTTTCCGCGGACATAAGGCGAGGTGGCCCGAGTTGGAGGAAAGACTCGAGCGGTGGATCATCGAGCAAAGAACGAGCGGGAGAAGCGTTTCGACGGTCACCATTCGGCTAAAAGCAGTTTCACTAGCTGAAGAGATGAACATTGAACATTTCCAAGGAGGTCCGTCTTGGTGCTTTCGTTTTATGAAACGGTGCCATTTTTCCATCCGGACCAGGACTACGGTAGCGCAGCAACTTCCAGCGGATTATAAGGAAAAGCTGGCCATCTTCCGCTCCTACTGCAGCAAACACATCGGCGACAAACACATCCAGGCCAGCCACATCACAAACATGGACGAGGTCCCGCTCACTTTTGACATCCCGGTGAGTCACACTGTGGAGAAGAAGGGGACCAGCACGGTAGCGATACGCACAACGGGGTATGAAAAGTCTTCTTTTACTGTTGTGCTTGGCTGCCATGCTAATGGACAGAAACTGCCGCCTATGGTGATTTTTAAGCGAAAGACTTTGCCTAAAGAGAAGTTTCCAGCAGGAATCATCATTAAGGCAAATGAAAAGGGCTGGATGGATGAGGAAATGATGAAAGACTGGCTGAGGGAGGTGTATGTAAGGAGACCAGGTGGTTTTTTCCACGCATCACCATCGCTCTTAACACTAGGAGTCCCAGGCTTCTACCTTTCTACCTTTAAAACCCGGAGAGCAGCCAAATGGCTTTTAGCTAAGCTTTAGCTTCAGCCAAGTGGAAGCTAAATTGGCTAGTCATTCATATGTATATTAGGTTGTTACCTGGGAATTCTGGAGGGAGGGGAGTGGGGGTGTGTGAACGAGGGGGTGCTGGAGCTGCTAAAAGCTGTGAACTTGCTTTTGTGTTTCATCTTGATGCATTCTCAATCATCCAGGGAAATAAATCTCCAAAAGTCACCAACTTGGAGTGTTTCAGTTTGCCGTCTTAGGGAGAAATCAACACACATGGGTGTATGTCCTTTGTTGCTGAGATTTACTGATAAAAACAGTACAAAAAACCAACCATTTGTACACATATTTACAAATAATTATAAAAAGTGAGTGAGTACATTTCAACATTTTCAGCAATCACTCACAATCCTGGCACTGCCATGGTATCTGTAGTCTGCATTGACCACATGTGTATCTGTTGCAGTGAACACATCGCACAGTGGCCTGATTGTTCTTGCATTTGTGTTTGACCTGACACGTGGCTCTTTTTCCAGGGCTAGGTGTGGAGGGTTGTGTCCAAAGCAACTGTTCTTTTCTTGCCTTCTTCGCAGCTACATGAGAGTGAGCCAACTCTCTTGCAAGCTCCACCAGGAAGTCCACCCGTCTTTCCTTCGTCCCGGTGCATGCTTGATACAGCACATGTGCATTCAGTGCTGCCATGTCAATCATGTTATAAAACACGGCAACTGGCCAGCGCCGTGTTCCTCTGCGGACAGTGTACTCCCGAACCATCTGGTCCATCACATCCACGCCACACTTTGTTTTGTTGTAAAGGGTGACAGTGTTTGGCTTCCTTTTGGTAGTGTTATCAGTCTGAACCACGCTGTGCATGCTGCTAAGAATATAGACTGTCTTCTTCCGTTTGGCCGCATACGCCGTCAGCGTGGCAGCAGAGGTTAACAACCTAACAACCTAATCGTACCCCTGACACTAAAACACCATGTTTAGTCTCCAAAACGCCTTCAAACTCTTGGCGACGCTCATTTTGTCCACAAGTGGAGTCACGTTCCAGTTTCTGTAAACATGGTGCAAACACACACACGACCCTGAGCTGAAAAGATGGATGGATGTGTAAAATCCATATTGCTGCTGTTCACAGCAGGACTTTGTTTAGCTTCTGTTCCAGTATTCCTGGACTGGCTTCTCCAAACCGGCAGCCTGCTGTTACGATCAGCTGTGGGAAATCTACAAACTCATTACAAAATATCAGAACTAAGACTTTTATTTTGACGGGTGGCGTCTCAGCTTCAGCGTGTTGATGGGCACAGCCATGGTTACCACAGCTGGAGTTGGTATACGGCGAGCTGTGAGAGGACAGAGATGGAGAACGCACATTTAACTCTTTAACAGGAGATACGTTACGACTAACAGACGACTGCTGTCTACATGATGTCTTTGCAGCCCTTATGCTACATGTTACACAACTTTTCTTCATGCCAACAAGACTGAGGTGCCACATAGTCGACACACACAGCTGATTATGATGCATGTTTTACTATTGCTATGTTCACATCATCTGCTTGGCTTTATTACTGAAAGCCTGGAGATCCTCTGACGTGTGCATGGCTGATGTGAAGTATGATTAGTCCTACATGACATCAACAGCAGAGGCAATGAAAGCTTTGTTGTTAACAGGTTGTAGGTAAAGTCAAATGTCTACTTCTACACTTGTGTTGGGTAAAGTTCTTCTCACTGCAGCAGATTTATATCTGTGCTTTCACAGGGCGTGATGTGGAGCTCAGCGCTGAGGTGCAGGTCTCCTTGGAGACGGCATCCTGGCTGAAATATTATCATGCTTCCAAAACATTTCAGCTTTTATTTTGAAAGAAACAAGACTTGAAAACGAATCCCCTTCTTCCTCTTTGTCTTTGTTCTTCAGAGGAGTGTCACCTGGACAAACTCAGGGCTGTTCTAGAGCCTTTCTTATTATTTGACTCCATAGAAATAAAACTGAATGGAATCAAACAAAAACTCCCAAACAGCTAAAACACTTTGCTTTATTCTCTTTTTTAACAAATACGTTGAAGTCCATCCATAACAACACAGCTGAGATCTCCTTTGTAATCAAGTGTTTACATCCTTTGTACAGATCTGCATACAAAACAATCATTTACGTCCCACAGAAGTCTAGTTACACGTAACTCTACAAGAACTGGTGAATGACAGAAACATAAGACACATGATCACAGGTGATAACAAAAAGAGAAAGAATTCATGTGTTAGTGATGTTTTTCAGCCCTGATGGCTCATGTTGGAGAAACAAGCTGAGGTACGTGGAAAGTTCACACACACAAGTGGGCGTGAGCGCACACACAGAGAGAAACACAACTGAAGCATCTGTTTGCTGTTTCTGCTTTCATCATCTCTGCTGCTGTGTCAGGCTGGGGTCTCTCAGTGACGTGGTTGAGGTGAAGTATGACGAGTATCCCTGATTCAGTCCATCGAGACAAAGGGCAAAGAAAGCTGTTGTTAACAAACTCTATGGTGATGTGGCATTTAGCTCTGACTCTACGCTCTGCTCAATCCTTTGAACCTGCTGATCAGTAAAGCTCTACGTGCTGCAGCAGATTGACCTCATCTGTGTTCACAGGTGTGGACCTCAGCGCTGAGGTGCAGGAGACTTTCATTCAGTTCTCCCTGCAAACAGCATCCAGCCTGGAAATACTGTCATCTTTCCCACAAATGGTGCTCTTATCTCAGAGAAGAAGTCTGATGTAAATAACTGCAATCAACAGTGATGTTCTGCACAGATCACTTTTACATTTTGCTCTCTAGATGAGTCCCAGCTGCCTGACCTTGTGTCCAGGTGATCGTCTCACTGAGGAGCTTTTGTTCTGAAAATCTCACGTCCATCACCTGTTTCCTTTTTACTATCTCTGCTCTTTCTTTATTCACAATGCTCATAATATCACACAATTATATTCATCACCTGCATGTTTTTATCCAGCTGCTGTTAGAACCAAACAAATAAAAGGATGAAAAGCCTGAAATCCTTTGATTTATTACATTTGAAACAAATATGAGAGCATCCCTAACAGCACAGCTGAGACCTTTGTTTTAATCAAGCCTTTGTATCGACACACTTGTAAAGATTCATATACAAAACATAATAGAATAAATCAATATAAAATACACATAATCACAAAAATGCAGCCATGTTGTGAGTTTGCATCTAAAACATGCATGTTTCCCTTTGTACAGGCAGATTTACAGCAGACAAAGCAACACGCTGATCGACTTTGACCGCTGCAAAAACAAAACACCCACCAAGTCTGAAGTCGATCAGAGGAACTGTTGACAGACTGACAGACAAACAGATGCTTGATTCATTAGTGCGATTAAATGTTCTTCTTTAGCAGCATCACTTCATGTGTTTGTGTTCCAGGAATAAAGGTCTGTTTAAACTGGACGTCTCCTCAGCATCACTCGTGCTGTCATGGTTTCAAAGCTGTGCAGAAAGAATCTGAGGGATGATACAGAGGTGACCAAAGTTACAAACATCCAGCTGTGCTGCAAATGTTTGCAGAGCTCCAAACTCTTTGGCTTTCTGCAGAGCAAGTATGGAAGAAGCACCTGAGCTAACTTCAGTTTAGACGATATGAGGAAAAATGCTGCTTCCCAAAGTTTCCTACAAGTATCCAGTTTATATTTAGAGAAGCGAAGGCTCTTTATCCTGACAACTACTCCCTGGTGGATCCCTGTCCTGTGACAGCAGCAAAGACTGTGTATCAGTATCATCAAAGCCACTTCAATAACCAGTGTTTAAAGCTCTCTAGCAGATGGACTTCAGTGGCAGCAGCCTCTGTCTGCTGTGTACAGAAGGTTCTCTGATGAAGCACACAGCAGATGCTGCACTACAACAGCAGCAGCTAAGCTTCAGTTTGCTTCGACGCCCTTTTTGACCTGTGAAACAGCAGAAAATGAAACATTTCAACACCCGTTTGTTAGCGTGAGCTATTCTGCTGTTTTTCATCATTTCACAGGTGAAATAAAATCACATTTACTTCCTGTAGGAGTGATCGTGTCCAGCCTGACTGAGACCATGTGCTCCATCCTGCACAGGTAATAAACCTCTGACATGAAGGGCTGTCAAGTAGTTTTAGACAAATGGGGGTAAAAGAGACGTTAAAAGCTTAAAGAGAAACTACATTTTCTAAGAACTGTCTGACGTTCACCTCTCACACAGTGGATACGATTCTGCCGCTGCAGGAATAATCTTTGTGCTTATGAAACTGTCCATGTGTTTGCAGAAAATGTCACATGTTCAAAGCCATCCCAGCACCTGGGGTTTGTATAAGTGCAGCTGCTGGTGGGGAGATAGTCTCACTCTTCTATATAAAGAGTCAGCAGGCAGCAGATCTTCATCTGTGATCTCCTCCATCATCACGTCTTCACTCTTCAGCAGCTATGGCTTCACTTCGTGCCCTTCTGGGAGTGGTGCTGTGCTCCTCATGGTTTCTGCTTCTGCCTCAGGCCGACTTTGATTTACAGAGTCATCCATAATATTTTTTCTTTTTTATTTTACTGCCCATCTATTTTCATACAAATGTCTCCGTCTTATGGAAAAGGGGTGGAGCTTATCCAACGAGGACAGGCAGGCCCCCCCAGACAGTTTAGCAGTCTATACAGGAGGCTGACCTTTGCAACATGTACTTCTATAATGACTTCACCATTTAGGTTATTTGGTTATGTTTCACCCTGGATTTTGTGTGATAATATTTATTTTGTCCACTGATTTAAAAACAACAAACTTTATGAATATAAAACAGAGTGAACAACAAAACATCAGCTTTGGAAACTTTGATGTAAAATTCTGCAGTTGTTTTCTCAGATATAGCATAAATCAAACTAACATACATCAGTGTGTTATTCATGTGCACACACACACACACACACACACACACACACACACACACACACACACACACACACACACACACACACACACACACACACACACGTGTTACAATAAACAGCTCTTATGCTTCTGTATGATTCTCAGTGCTTTCCATTTGCGTGTCCACAGGTTGCTGTAAGTGGTGCTTGACTGCAGTTTGCTCTCATTTCAAGTGGTTTGCTGTCACAAAGCCAACAGGAAGTCCGGCCATGGTTGAGCCAACTGAAGATGGGTTGAAGGTGGCGTCCTCGTTTCCTCTGTGAGTGCGAGAGGACAGACAAAGCAAACACCGTTTGGACAGCATTAAAATATTTACACTGATGATTAATGTTGTGTCTTTGCACCTGTAGCGATACATGTTGGAAAATGGAGACTTTAGCCACCAAGACTGACGTGCCTGGAAACTTCCCTGTGAGTACGCCCACAAAGACAGGAAACAGTTTAGCCACCGCGGTTAATCCTCCATCATCATCATCCAGTATTTTTCACATCTTTTCTTCTGCTGTTTCCCTTGTTGTCAGTCACGGGGTTTGTGACTGAAATGCGTGTGGTCGACGGGAAGCCTGACGAGTACGGCCTGAATCATTCCATCAACACCGGACGGAGTGAAACCTTTGTTGAAAACAGATTATATGGTAACGTTGCATTTAGCTTCAGTAAACTGTGAAGTTACAGCAGCAGATTTACATCACGTGGCTTCACAGGAAGTAGTCTGGACCTCAGCGCTGAGGTTCAAGCAGCTCTGCTTGCAGACGGCATCCTTCCTGAAAATGTTCTTCATCTTCCTCAAACCAGAACTTTTACATTGGTGCTGAAGTTCTATATAAAAACAGCCTGAAATACAAAGTGATGTTGTGCACTGATTACCTCACACTTTCCATGTTTCCTTCTACAGAGGAGTGTCCGCCTGAGTGTTTTGTCTGATCTGTTGTTGATCGTCTCATTGACACTGCATGCAGATCTGACACCAGGGCTGGACTGGGACAAAAAATGGTCCCGGGCATTTTGACTGGAGACCGGCCCCCCAGGTATTAAAGGAAAAACCATGAAGCCTTTGAATGAAAACAAACGCTGTTGTCACAGTGATGGACGCTGTCTTGTTGGTATACATGCATCAGTCTAATAAACTTAAACCTGCACCATCCTCCCTGTCCTGGTATTCTAAACAGGAAGTAGACTGTTGCTCGAGTTAACCTCCTGAACATCTACAACACACGGTGAAAACCTGACATTAAGACAGAGACTAGAGGTGAGATATGATCATTGCTGATTACTGATGACAGATTTAGATATGTTTTCATAAACCTTTCATTTGCCACATCAATAAACAGCACGGCAGGGCAAAATATGTTTTCTAACATGGCAACCTTTAAAAAGTGAAAGGAGACAGAAAGACAGCTGAGAAAGAATCAAACGGACTTTTTGATGCATTTTACACACAGTACTGGTGCAGAATCTAGAAAATGTGGGAAACACTGGCATCATATGCAGTACTTACTTCTGAAGAAATTATGATGGGACCCTAAAAAATGACTATGTACAATAATGGATTTCTATACATTTTACATCAGATGAAAACGTTTGTTGTAAGATTCAGATAATTATTTATTAAAAGTGAGACATTTTAAATGAGAACAAGAAAGAAAAGTATGTCTTTGTGCCCCCCTCTCCCTGTTAATGCCCTACCTGCCCCCCTGGCAACACTTTGCTAGACCCGCCCCTGCACAGTTACCAGCTGTCAGCTACACAAAAAGGATCCTGGTGTTATTTGTCTCTCAGAAACAGTTCATAACTTCAACTCATTTTTGTTTTGTCATGTTTTGTTCTTTACATTGTCTTTCTTCTATATAATTGTTAAACATTTAATAAATATGTCTACAAAAAGATTTTAAAAATCAGACATTTCACACAGACACCCAAATGATTTCTGACTGATGAAGGGGGCTGAAGGTGCCCTGCTCTTGCCCAGCTTCTGCTGCTCTCTCCCTGCTCACTGTCAGCAGCTGGCAGCCTCGGTCCTGCCTGAGACTCTTCATCTATCAGTGCCAAAGAATATGGGAAATAGCAACGCACAACATGCACATTACAAAACAAGCACATGAATCAGCATTACATTCATTAGTGAAGTGCTGACGTTCGTTCCTAAACTTTGGGCCTTAATTAACATCACTGTGAACTAATGTTTGCTTTGCTTCTTAACCAGTGAAGCAGCGAGGGGCTTTCTGAGGTTCCTGCTCGTAAATGCCCAAAATGAGTCGAGTATTTCTCTGCAACTACAAACTCTGCTTTCATCAGAGGTGTAAATATTACAGCACTGTGTCAGAGTCACTGAGGCTGGAACACAGAAAAAGGAAGTAGATGTATTTATTTTTAGGCTTTATTGCCTGGAACCACTTTAAAAATACGCTTTGGGTCACAATTAACTGCAGAAAACCAGGAATCCACATATGAACATTATCTGTGCAGAGATTTATGCTTCTGAAGGTAAACAGTGAAAACTTGCAGCACTAAATGCACAGATAGCCAGGCGTTTCACATTTTGGGACCATCTGCCAGTTTTCATTTCTTAGGTATTGAAGAGCAGAAATGATTGAATTTTATTTACATGCTTAAAAATGTTTGCTTTTGAATATTATTTGAAGAATTACCCACACACTCAGGCACTGTGGGCCTGTTTCCCTTTGCACAACCGAGTGTTGGAAACCTGCCTTTTCTCTTTAAACTCTGAGGGGCTGTAACTTTGGCTTCTATTGGCAGATTTGCATGATTGAGCCTCTTTTTAAAATAGTTTTAGCCAAGAGAATCAAGCTAACATCACTGTTTTTACGTCAGCTCACGTCACACGAGCTGTTTCAAGAAAAGTCCTCCTGTCACACAGCAAAGCCTACATGAATCACACCACTCTGCTTAAATAATAATAATAATGTTTAGTGAAGCAGGTGAAGCAAAGGGCTGCTTTTAATAGGCTGGGAGACCCAGGTGTGCTGCTTTAGCTGCTGAGCCTCTCATGCTAGCCTCCATCTATAAGCTGGGATCACAGGAGCACTGCAGTCCTGACTAGATCAAGGATTGTTATTCATGCAGGTGACAAAAGTTTACATTCACAGAGTCATAGGATTGAGCCTGGTTTGAAAAGCAGCTGTTTAATGCAGCTGCTTAGAGTTCACACACAGTAGAAGAATCAGACTTGAGTCACATTTCAAACACTGGAAAAATACTCAGCAAGTAACAATGAAAACAGCACAGACTCAGTATATCCTGTTCAGTCCTGTGTTTGATATGAATGTGCTGTTCAGAGAGGATCTCATGTCCTCTTTTACAAAGCCTTTGTTTCATGATGTTTGTGTATAAATGAATGTAGGTGTGTTTCTAAGTGTGAAGGAGCCCTGGGAGAAAAGACTGAAGCTTGTGCCAAAGAACAAACAGGAAAGAAAGATCAGCATTAATGAAGACGAGCACAGAAGGAGCCCAAGCACGTGTTGCTTTTTCAGATTTCTCTAAAAGTGTGTGTTCATTTGTTCCATCCTTCACAACAAACAACAGCTGACAGACACACATGCACTCTGTGTCACTTCACAGGGGCTGATGAAAGTGGACACAGTAAAGACCTGCTCTACACATCCTGCACTCTGTTAACAGACTTTATTCTGCAGCATCAACAGATAAAAATATATGAAGATATAGAAACGTTTAACATTGTGACTGTTCACATTAGTGAAGCTGTTACTTTGCTGCCAGGTGGGAAAAGAAGCCTAAAGCTGAGTCTGATTAAACATCTGCTGCACCAGAGAGTTTCATGGCCCTGCTTTATCCTGTGCTTGCTGACCACCTCGTCCTGAAACCTCTTCATCATCCTCACAGTTGTGTGAAGAAAGAGGGAAGCAGGTGGAAACCATCTGTGCTGCTGTGTTCACTTGTGTGTGTGCGTCTATGGTCATATCTAATGTGTACCTACAGACAAACACAAACACCTGGCATTGCACAAGAGTCTCTATGGAGCAACCTGCAGATGTCAGAGATGTGATTAGAGGGTAAAGTGGACTAGTGAGAGCATCTATGTTGTTGTTGTCTGCTGGGGGACAGCATCAGCTGCAGAGATGCATCAGGATCAGCAAACTAATCTGCAAGGCTGCAAGTGTCACTGAAGGAGTTTGAGTCAGTGAGGGACTCAAACTCACACAGCTGCTCAAGAAGGCTCAGCAGCTGCTGTATTTCCTGAGGAGGCTGAGGAAATTTGGTATGTTGGCCAAGATCCTCAGCAGGTTCTACAGCTGCACTGTGGAGAGCAGCCTGACAGCTGCATCACTGCATGGTACGGCAGCACTACTGCAAACCGCAAACGCCTGCAGAGAGTGATAACAACTGTGGAGAAGATCATCAGGACCCCGCTGCCCTCTCTGCAGAGCAGCTACCATCACAGAGTCCAGAGCAGAGACACACCTCTGCCCTCGAGACGAAGGTTCAGAAGTGTGAAATGTAGAACATCCAGACTCAACAACTCCATCTTCCCCACTGCTATCAGACTCCTGAACAGCTGACCGACCTCAAACTGCAGTTTGCACATCAGGTCACTTTGCACACTAAGTTCATTTTGCACATTAAACTCCATGTACATCCATGTACATCGACATCTGCAGACCACACGTGTCTTCAGTTACTTATTTGTACTTATTTGCAGTTATTTATCTTTTTATTTTATTTTTTTAAGTTATTTTTTATCCTTATTTTATCTTTTTATTTATTCTTATCTTGTTCTTTTAACCCTTATCTAACTTGGCATTGTGCACGGTGTGTTTAGATTCAGTTTAAATTCAGGGACACGGAGCCCCTGTTGATCCTCTACCTAATCACACGAGCCACGGTGTGAGAACGGGTGTGGGTCTCAATCAGCCAAGGTTTTGGGTGAACCCATTGTGAGATCTAGCCCCACCCTATCATGTGATTTCCTGTGATCAAATGTCCCAGGATGTGAGTGGGCGTTAAGACGTCCATGTCCCTCTTCAAGCAACTTAAAGAAGTCCAGACGCTTTTCTTTCCAAGCTCCTTCAACAACATCATTCATAGAACAGCTTCCAGCTTCTTTTGCTCGGCTACAGTTTGGATGGATTTGCATTTAAAGATGCAACAAGACTAAAATGGTTAGGGTCAGGAGGTCAAAGGTCAGAGCTCCTGTGGGTCTGAGGGCGGCCTCACGCTGGAGAAGGATGAAGGAGTCTGACCTGAGCCAGTGTTTGACATGAACACATCAGCACTGCTGTCAGTGAGCCTAACGACAGCCGTTAGCATCATTTCAGTGTTTCAGTCATAAAAACACTTCCTGTCTCTGTGGTGGTTACAGTGACATCATGCAGTTTGTGCTTTGACCTCCAGAGGGCGACAAATCAGCACAGACAGAGAGCTCCATTCAAACTTTGCTGCCATCAGGAATAATTCTTCAAATATAATCATCAGTGTTTGAGCAGTTATGATATCAGGGACAATCTAGACATGTGTGACAATACTGAACATGTCACATGACACACCTCAAACATCATGTGATCCACTCTCAGTCTGCACTTTCATTCATGACTTCAACAGGTTGAAATGAGCTTTGAAGAAACATTCAGTGAAATAAATCTTTCATGGATTCATGTGAGCAGCAGGTGAACTTTGTACCAACAACATCTTCAATAACAGAGTCTGAATGAAGCTCAGGTGTTGATGCTGCTCACTGATTGGACGCTTGCTTTCAGCTCTGCTCTCAGTCTTTACTGCACAGGTGAAGGTAGAAAGTGTGACTGGATCTATAGACTGGAAACAGAGAAACATGCTGAACATTTGAAGCTTTGCAGCAGAAATGTTCATGTTACAAATACAGCAGAGCTGATCTGGGATCAGTGTGTTCACACCTGCAGCTACAACAAGGTTTCATGTCTCCACACGTCAGCATGTGAACTTTACTCTGACTCAGTCTGAGCAGTCAGACGGCATATTTTTAAAGTTAACACATCAGCACACACAGAGCTGAGCCCCTCCCACCTGTGCTGAGTTTCAGGTGGAGCCCCGCCTCCTTCCAGGAAGCAGCTCACCTGTGTGTCCGTGTTTAGTGTCCAGGTGTGGAGTGGAGCTTGTTGTTGGTGTGTGAAGAAACTGTAAGTTTGCTTTGTTTCCTCCTTTAACAGTTTGTCTTTAGGAACTTTACTGTTTGTTCAGCTCGTGTTTGATTTCTTCACACAACAAACTGTGTGTGTTTGTATTTCCGGTCTCTCCATTAAAGTCAGTGTGTAATGTTTCCTGGCTAACATCAGCTGTGTGCAGCTTAGTTCAGCACAAATCTGCCGCTCCATAGTTCACGGTAACGGACTCACAGGTGGACCAACGAGGCCGAGTGTGTCCGCCACTCTGAGCTACGTTCGTGTTTGTGTACTTGTAGTTTGTACTTTGAGTTCACTCAGAGCCCACAGAGGACGCAGCGTACGTGATGACGTCACAGCCCTTTACCTCCTTTACTGTCACTGTGATTAATATTTACACACGAGACACCTGCAGAGCTCTGACGCTAAGCTAGCACACAGCATGCTAACACTAAGCTAACGCTAAGCTAACGCTAAGCTAACACTAAGCTAACGCTAAGCTAACGCTAAGCTAACACTAAGCTAACACTAAGCTAAAGCTAAGCTAACACTAAGCTAACACTAAGAGTTCTTACAGACACGAGTTAAAAAGCTGCTTTTAGTGTGTGATCAGAGTCCAGGACTGAGAGCAGCAGCAGAGCTGATGGATGATGAATTACTGGATGGAAGAAGCTTCTCATTAGCAGTGAATCAGTGTGTGTGCAGTTCTCTGCAAACTCAGCAGCAAGAATTAGTGTGAAGCTTTAACTCTGCTGATCCTCTTTGAATCCTGGATCAGCTGAAATGTTTAAAATGTTGTTCACACGTGTTGGACTGACTGAAGCTCCCAGTCACAGTGAATCAGTGTGTGTCAGTGAATGCATCGTGTGTGCTTCAGGCTCCATCTAGTGGACTGATAGCAGAGCAGCTGATGGCAGCTTCCTCTGCCTCACACTGCTGTCTGACTGCATCCAGCTGACACTGAGATGAAGCAGGAAAGAAGCAGCTGATATTTGGACAGCACACATGATGAAAGGAGGATTTCAGCTGATGTGCACATGAATGATTTGTGTTTCCTCTGCAGGTAGAAAGTGTGTGTGAGCTGAATTGAGCAGCATGGATCAGTGTGAGGACAGAGAGGAGGGAGTCCCTCCCTCTAAAAGCACTCTGTGTGGGGAACATGAGAGCCAGACCAAAGCTCAGAGGTGAGATGACCATCTCTAACTGTCCATGACTCTTCTCCATGTCACAGCTCAGCACTCACATCACTGCTGCATCATTATTCACAGGAACCAGCCTGGACCTCCACCCAGCTCTGTGTCCTTACAGAGTGACCGGTCTAAAGTTCTTCCCATTTATTTTAAAGTCCAGCCTGTGTCTGCTGCAGAGAGGTGAGCTGTTAGCAACATGAACTCTTTGATTAAACTGCTCGATGTTGTTGGATATAAACTACAAACACGTCGTTCCCTCAGTCCCATTTAAACTGTCTTTTAAAACAAGCCTTTGGTTTCTAAACAACTGAAAACCCACTTCAGCAAACAGGAAGTGATCAGAGCGTCCGTCCACTTCCTGTCAGGCCCTGCAAACATTTCATATTGAAGAAAAGTAGTTGACATCTCACATTTTTACTCCACCACATTCAACCATTTTGACATTTTACAGCATGAAACTCTTGTCACATGACTCCTGTTATGTTATAGAGTCATGTGACCACCAGGGAGGGATTTGTATGGATGAAACACATTCAAATCAATCTGATTCATCAATGGAAACATTTTTGGTGTAAATGCAGCAACACTGAAAACGCTGAAGATAAAAACACAACAGATGAAATATGAACAAATCGAGGCTTTGAATACACGTGTGTGTGTTTGAGACACAGAGATAAATGGATTGTGTGTCTGTCCTATTGCTGCGTGAGGGTTTTATTGTAGATTTTGTGCGTGTACACTTTTGACCACGAAGGTGTTGAAAGGGCGTAAAACAGTTGGAGGCACCAGAGTGAACACTAGTGCTGTCAGTAGATTAAAACATGACTAATTAATGACACAATCTTCTGTCATTAATCCTGATTAATCACAATTACTTGATCAATAGCTGCAGTTACATTTTTCCAACTTTATATTTAAGCCTGTAACAGACGTTTACACCATATAATGAAGTCAATGCAGAATAAACACAAAGAATGTTAAACGCTTCAATTCAAAGAGACTTTGAATAGTTTTCAGTCTTTAACTCAGCTTCTCTGCTGTAAATACAACTTTGTAACAAACATATATACTAAAAGCTAAGTGTGCACTAATATATAATAATATATAATCTATATTACTGCTGTTAATGAAAATGTTTAATCAGACTCATCACAGGGTTACTGTGGATTCATTTGGATTAATCACCATTAAACATCATTTTTAATGTAAACGAATCAAAGTTCATTTCATGAGCAAACAGACTCGAGAGAAAAGGGCAAATTTACACACTTAACATGTTTATTGAACATGCAAACATTGATTAACCTCCTGAATGAGCCGACCCCCCCAGGGACAGTCCTGCATGCTAATGATGGGCTCTGCTCTGTACCTGCAGGATTCTGTCAGCACAAACTCCTCAGCTGATCCTGAATCTGAGCCCATCTGTCAAACAATCATTTTCTTCACAGGTCTGTGGAGGTGGCACTGATCCTGCAGCAGTCTAACACTCTCTGTCACTCTTCTTCAAGTCTTTGACACGAGGAACCAAAACTATGTTATTAACAACACTAACAGGTCTGCAGTTTGTCCACTTGGCAGTTGTGTCATCAGTGCTTTGCATTGTTGTGATATTTTAAGCTGGAAGTGCTTCGGTGAAAAGAAAATTCCTTCTGTCACGATGTACAGAATCCTTCATGTTGGTCGGCTGGTCCGTCTTGTTATTTTTTTAATACTCAAACTTTCCATCGGGAGGTCAGTGTGTGTTTGTCATCTTCCATATTGAGCTGATTGGTTCAGCTTCCGTCACTAACAGATGTGCTGCACATCTGCACGTGTGCAAAGGTAACTCTACTCGGACAAACTGCTCGAAGTGCGTTGATAGAAACATTTCAGGGATTTTGAGTCGTTCTGCTCTCCAGATGTGTCGTGTTAAAGGTTTTTATCATGTTAATCATGATAACAGATGAACCCCTAACCCTACATGTTAATTTTGACAGCACTGGTAAATCCTTTTTAATGTTCTTCTGTCAGATCATTGATTAGACTCGACTCCAAATACGAGACTCGGAAAACTCAAATGAAAACTCAAATCAAAGCAATGAGAAAAGGACTTCTTGTGTTAGAATGAAAACATATGGAAGTGGTCAGGTTTCAAACACTCGATGAATCTACTGCACAGTTACATTCAGGGACCTTTGGCCTCCTGAGAGCATTAGTTGATGGTTCATCACAGTTTTCTCAAAGTTTCCTCTGAGCTTCTGCAGCATCATCACTTCCATCACTGATGAAAGAAAGTTCATAGAAAACAGAAAATATATCTTCAGAATCTGAGAGTCTAAAACTTGACAGACTTGATTCAGATGAAGTTATTTGAGCAGAAACTCCTGGATCTTTATCCTGTGTTGATCTAATCCTTCATGGTTCCTCCACAGAGTGGAGCAGCAGAGCTCAGAGGTTCCCAGTGGTCAGTCTGCCCAGCAGCATCAAACACAGCTGGACTCCATATTTATGGTCTGTACATGTACAACAACTACTTTATTATTAATATTAATAATAATGCATTTATTTATAGGTCCCTTTCAGAACACCAAGGACTCTGTGGACTAAATGACCAAAAGAAACAAACTTTGAAATCAGACGGTGCAAATGTGATCACAGGGAAACGTTTTAAACATCGAGGCTTTAAACAGAAACCAAAGTGAAACAGTTTGTAGTCGAGATCAGTGGGAATGAAGCTGAATAACTGTTTCTTCAATAACTTTGAGCAATAAATGACAAATATGATGGAAATTAGCAGCATTAGCACTTACTAATGATGTTAGTCGACACTCGGCTGTATTGAGACGACCACATTAGGTGGTCCTCAACTGTAATGGAAACCAGTGGATCCAGTCCAGTCGTGGTGACCTGTGGTGAGTCGATCTGAGCAGCTACTAATGGAAACAGGGCCATAGATGTGTTTGTGCTTAATAACAGTGAATCACATGAGTTTTACATTACTGTTAAAATCTCATGTTGTTTGTTAAAGTGTGCAGTTCAGGGTGTGTTACTAAAACACTTTCCAAAGACCCAGCCCCCATAAAAAGCAGCCAATCAGCTTCTAAGAGTTACACACCCACACATATCTATCAGGTTAACTCTGGTCTAACACACTTGGATTTAGCTTGAAGAGTGTTTCTGTACGAGGACTGAAAATGATTTAATAAGCAGCTAATGTCCAAAGAACAACTTTGACACACCTTCATAAAACCTGCAGAGCAAAGAAAAACTAGCTGAAAGTCTGGCTGCTCTTATGAAAAGTACAGAGAAATTATGGGTCGCTCAACACTTGTGCACAATATAAGAGTTGAAATAAATCTAAAGAATAACTCAAAATCCTACAATCATACTGATAAAGTCATCTACAGCTAACTATCCAAGTGGATTTGTTTAAGACAGCTCCATCTGCTGGTGGCCCTCTGCAGGTGCATGAAAGGGGCGTGTTTATAGTGAAAGTAGTAGAGAAAGTAAACCCCACGGGAAGGAGGAGGACTCTCAGCAGCTTCCAGCTCATATTCAGACATTTGACTTCTCACTGAAAGCAGCAAGTTTGAGTGTCTGTACCTTAGTTAGAAGAGATAACATGTCAGTAGTAATTAGAGTTGATTGAGCAATGCTGTCCTTGTAATGTAGTTTATGATTTTTATGGACAAGTCCAGTTTTTCTGTAGAGCCTCTCAAGTTGGTGACAGCAGCAGTGGAAGTTCACGTGTAAACCAGAGCAGCAAATCAGGTCCAAATGTGTTGTTCACAGTGAGTGGGATCATCATTGGCTGCTATGTTAACCTCCTGCAGCAGGATGTCTTTGGTCAGAGAATGGATAGATCACTAAGTCATTGTTGAGTTTAGGGAGACAGTAGACAGTTGCAGTAGGTTCAGCCAGTTGACACACAGTAGATAAAATAACTGAAGGCAGGAGCAGACACCTGTATGACTTTCCACCTCTCACATAGATTATTTCCCTGGGCAGCGCCCCATGGCTGGTAGATGTAAACAAAGCTGGAGGAGAGGATTTATTCATCTGAGAAAAGTCACAGAGTTGTGTCTTGATGCTCAATCATCCAGGTACGTAAATCCCAAAAAGCTTGATTCTGTTCATCTGGATGTTTTCAGAGGGAGAAACGTTTCATCATCATCAGGTGACTTCTTCAGTCTCAGCTGACTGCAGGTTTCAATCTTATAAACAGGACATTTGTATGACTGAAACCAGCCCACTGAAGGAACAATGGGCTGGGAGGTCAGTTCATTGATCATTGGTACGCATATTGTCAGGACCATTGATCAATGGTTGTTGATCAATGGTCATGAGTCCAGTTCACAGAGAGCTGGGGAATGGCTGCAATCACAGCATGTAAGATGGTGACAGTTGTACCCTTGGGCCCCTCCTCCATTCAGAGATGGTCTTTCCTTTTCACATAAATGGCCTCCTTGACTCCGCCCTCAAACCAGCGTTCACATTTACTCAGGACCTTCTTGATGTGAAGTTCTTCTGCTTCGCTGGCTGCTGTGTCTGTGGGGATGGTGTTTGTTCTGTGTTGTTGTGTCCTGATGACGTCCAGTTTGTGCCCCAGTGGATGATGAGAGTCAAACCTTAAATACTGATCTGTATGCGTAAACAGAGTGAACCTTTAAGACCAGTTGTCTGTACGATCAACTCAGTCACCTGAAACATCTCCAAGTTTCTGGCTTTGATCATCAACCTGTTGGTAGTTCAGCTCTGAACACCAGTGAAATGTTTCTCCCACTGAAATCGCTGCATTCATATGAACAGAATCAACGCTTTGGGATCACGGAGTTGTGGACAAAGTCTCAGTTAATCAGATAAAGTCAAACCTATAATTGGTAAAGAGTTCGCGGATGATATGCCCCTTGATCGTAAAGAAGTGGATGTTGTGTGGACTAAAGTTCAGAGTGGTGGGTCATTCATAAAGTATTCTGTTCCAGCTGCTGGAGGACAACATCATCACTTTTGTGAAGAACGAGCTGAAGAAGATCCAGAAGGCTCTGAATCCAAATAAGCCCCAGTGCTTGGAGTTTCAGAGGGAGGATGATGAGCAGAGGAGAAACAGCAGAGAGGCATTTGTGAAGATCACAGTGGACTTCCTGAGGAGAATGAAGCAGGAGGAGCTGGCTGACCGTCTGCAGAGACGTAAGAGGATTTATCTAAAGATTTAAGCTGCTGGATAAATGAGAGACTTGTGACACCAGTGTGTTCAGTCATTTTTCAGTGGGTCAGAAATTGTCATCAGCATTTTGTAAAATATGATTGTTAAAGTTG
Source organism: Copadichromis virginalis (assembly GCF_057382275.1). Lineage (NCBI taxonomy): Eukaryota > Metazoa > Chordata > Actinopteri > Cichliformes > Cichlidae > Copadichromis > Copadichromis virginalis. The sequence continues at coordinate 3,937,685 of NC_140620.1, forward strand.
TATTTTTATTATTATTATTCAGAACTTCCAGCTGCTGTTTGTCATCGTAACCTTAAATCCACCCTGAAGAAGAAGTTCCAGTGTGTGTTTGAGGGCATCGCTAAAGCAGGAAACCCAACCCTCCTGAATCAGATCTACACAGAGCTCTACATCACAGAGGGAGGGACTGCAGAGGTCAATGATGAACATGAGGTCAGACAGATTGAAACAGCATCCAGGAAACCAGACAGACCAGAAACAACAATCAGACAAGAAGACATCTTTAAAGCCTCACCTGGAAGAGATGAACCAATCAGAACAGTGCTGACAAAGGGAGTGGCTGGCATTGGGAAAACAGTCTTAACACAGAAATACAGCCTGGACTGGGCTGAAGACAAAGCCAACCAGGACATCCAGTTCATATTTCCATTCACTTTCAGAGAGCTGAATGTGCTGAAAGAGGAAAAGTTCAGCTTGGTGGGACTTGTTCATCACTTCTTTACTGAAACCAAAGAAGCAGGAATCTGCAGCTTTGAAGACTTCCAGGTTGTGTTCATCTTTGATGGTCTGGATGAGTGTCGAGGTCCTCTGGACTTCCACAAAACTACAATCCTAACTGACCCTAGAAAGTCCACCTCAGTGGATGTGCTGCTGATAAACCTCATCAGGGGGAAACTGCTTCCCTCTGCTCGCCTCTGGATAACCACACGACCTGCAGCAGCCAATCAGATCCCTCCTGACTGTGTTGGCATGGTGACAGAGGTCAGAGGGTTCACTGACCCACAGAAGGAGGAGTACTTCAGGAAGAGATTCAGAGATGAGGAGCAGGCCAGCAGGATCATCTCCCACATCAAGACATCACGAAGCCTCCACATCATGTGTCACATCCCAGTCTTCTGCTGGATCACTGCTACAGTTCTGGAGGATGTGCTGGAAACCAGAGAGGGAGGACAGCTGCCCAAGACCCTGACTGAGATGTACATCCACTTCCTGGTGGTTCAGGCCAAAGTGAAGAAGGTCAAGTATGATGGAGGAGCTGAGACAGATCCACACTGGAGTCCAGAGAGCAGGAAGATGATGGAGTCTCTGGGAAAACTGGCTTTTGATCAGCTGCAGAAAGGAAACCTGATCTTCTATGAATCAGACCTGACAGAGTGTGGCATCGATATCAGAGCAGCCTCAGTGTACTCAGGAGTGTTCACACAGATCTTTAAAGAGGAGAGAGGACTGTACCAGGACAAGGTGTTCTGCTTCATCCATCTGAGTGTTCAGGAGTTTCTGGCTGCTCTTCATGTCCATCTGACCTTCATCAACTCTGGACTCAATCTGCTGGAACAACAACAAACAACCTCCAAGAAATCTAAATTATTTAACAAACCAAAACTTCAATCTCTCCACCAGAGTGCTGTGAACAAGGCCTTACAGAGTCCAAATGGACACCTGGACTTGTTCCTCCGCTTCCTCCTGGGTCTTTCCCTGCAGACCAATCAGACTCTCCTACGAGCCCTGATGACACAGACAGGAAGTAGCTCACAGACCAATCAGGAAACAGTCCAGTACATCAAGGAGAAGCTCAGTAAGAATCTGTCTGCAGAGAAAAGCATCAATCTGATCCACTGTCTGAATGAACTGAATGATCGTTCTCTAGTGGAGGAGATCCAACAGTCCCTGAGATCAGGAAGTCTCTCCACAGATGAACTGTCTCCTGCTCAGTGCTCAGCTCTGACCTTCATCTTACTGTCATCAGAAGAAGATCTGGATGAGTTTGACTTCAAGAAATACTCTGCTTCAGAGGAGGCTCTTCTGAGAATGCTGCCAGTGGTCAAAGCCTCCAACAAAGCTCTGTGAGTAAACATGTTGTCATCGCTTCATTGTTAAAATCATGGGAAATAAATCAGAAATGCTGAGTTCAAAGAGCACTGTAACATTTTTTTAAAATAGTAAATTAAATGATCATCAGTCACTCGGTAAATATATGGTAGTTTTAATGTTTCACTCCAGCATTTCTAAAACACACTTTGTTCTGTAACTCTTATCAAAGGACAATCCAGACCCAGCCTATAAGAACATGAGCTCTGATGCTTCAGCCCCTCTGACAGGTTTATTATCCTCAGCTTGTTCATTTGTCTCCAACTCCAGGAGTTTGGTTGTTTTATTCTAAAGCACAAACTTCACCTGCCAGACTTCACCTACATCTTTTTCTGATGTTCATAATTTAAGTTCAAGTTTGTATCTCACTTTCAGTGCACACCCTCCCTTTTTAAATATAAATCTCTGCTGTGCTGTCATGTTTTCATCCTGTATGGAGGGAGAAACTCGGTCTTCATTACTGAAATTGCCTCTAAGGTCGTGTTTGTTGTCAGTAACCATATGTAACTGTAAGGCTTCCATAACCAGTGTTATCACAGAATTACTCTCTGGGTCCTCTACAGTTTCCTCCCACTGTCCACAGACATGCAGTTAGATTACCTGCTGATCTAAACTTCATGCAGGTGTGAGTGAGAGTGGTTGTCTGTCCCTCTGTGGGCTTAGTGGAAGAGACTGGATGGATCTCTGCTTTGTCTTTGATATATCCTGACAGCAAACATTCTCCATGAAGTCTGCATTTTCAATTTAATTCAATTTTATTTATATAGCACCAAATCACAACAAAAGTCGCCTCAAGGCACTTCATAGATACAGAGAAAAACCCAACAATCATATGACCCCCTATGAGCAAGCACTTTGGCGACAGTGGGAAGGAAAAACTCCCTTTTAACAGGAAGAAACCTCCAGCAGAACCAGGCTCAGGGAGGGGTGGGGCCATCTGATGCGACCGGTTGGGTTGAGAGAAGGAAGACAGGATTTCAGCTCATTTCCTTTATACACACCTTTAACAGGAAGAGTTTTATACAGCTAGTGTTTAAAATCAAGTGTTATTCACAATACACAGGTAATGAGCATGATTATTGAATTACTAAAATTTTCTAAAATAATTGTTTTAGTTAATATTGTATGACAGTGTACACAGAATTATTAGCTCAGTAGGCAGAGTGGTCGCCCCATGATCATAAGGTCAGGGGTCGAATCCACCGAATAGTTACCTTGTGGTACCCCTGAGCAAGGTTCCATCAAGGTACCAATCGTGTGCACTGGACTGGTAGCACTCATAGTCTCATGGGTTTAAATAAATTTTTAAAAAAAAGGGTTCAACATATAAACAAATTTAATTTGATCACATATATTGTTTGTTTTTTTTTTGTTTTTGTTTTTTTCCTTTCTCTCACAGACTGAGCAGCTGTAACGTCTCAGAGAGAGGCTGTGAAAATTTGTTGTCAGTGGTCAGCTCCCAGTCCTGTAGTCTGAGAGAGCTGGACCTGAGTACCAACAGCCTGAAGGCTTCAGCAGTAAAGCTTCTGTCTGCTGCAGTGGAGAGTCCACATGCCAAACTGAATGTTCTGAGGTCAGATCAATTTGTATTCTGTTTAGTTCTGTTTGTTTATGTGTTTGATGTTTGTTTTTGTTTATGTCTTTATCCAGTTATCCTTGTTTCATAGCATTTTTATTCATTTCAAAGTTAAACAGAAGTTTTACTAACCTGCTCAGCACAAGACAATAAGCTATTGCACCCTGATTACACTTTAACAACAATCTTTATTCATGTTTTTATCTTCAGACTTAACATCTGTGAACTCTCAGAGGAAAACTGTGAAGCTCTGTCCTCAGTTCTCAGCTCGCAGTCCTCTAGTCTGACAGAGCTGGACCTGAGTATCAGAATGCTACAGGATTCAGGAGTGAAGCTTCTGTCTGCTGGACTACAACGTTTAAACTGTAAACTGAATACTCTGAGGTCAGATCAGAAAACATTTAGTTTTTAGAATTATTAATTAAAGTTCATACATATGATGTTGTATCTTAGTATGTTTATGTTTCCTTTAAAAATAGAAAGTCAACATTTAATGTTGTGAAATGTATTAACAAACTCTACATGAGTACTTGTTTTATAGATTGTCTTTTATTTTTCAGACTGAGTGGCTGTAACCTGTCAGAGAGAAGCTGTGAAGCTCTGTCCTCAGTCCTCAGCTCCCAGTCCTCCAGTCTGAGAGAGCTGGACCTGAGTAACTCTGACCTGCAGGATTCAGGAGTGAAGCTTCTGTCCGCTGGACTAAAGAGTTCACAGTGTGCAGTGGAAACTCTCAGGTCAGGATTCAAACTTTTCCACAGATGATCATTTGAAATGTGATTTATATTATTGTATAAACAAGTAACTTTTACAGCTGTCAAGTGAACTTTTATTTACATTTGAGTGGATAATTGGACTCTGAATTACTAAAAGTTGTTATAGTCATGTCTTTGTTTATTTAAAAAAATACTTCATGCACTGCCTAATTTAAAGATTTAGGCTCCTTTGGGCCCATAATATATATATTTGATTTCTTTGTGAATGAAATTAGGAGGATATTGGCGACTGCTGATTGGCTCGCTGTTTGTTTTTTATTCACAGTACTTAATTTTAAAGGGTGATTTCTCAAAATGAGATGTTTATCTTTTCTTCTACAACACGTGGAGCCACCAAATCTTCTTGCTTGATTTATTCATTACAGTTTGATTTAAAGAATATTAGACTCGTAACATAATAAATATATTTATTTCACTTCTTCTTGAGAGAAAGAAAGGGATGACTGGGTGAGCTCCAGTGGTTCATCCCAGCAGAGAGAGCGGCACACTGGGCTGCAAATGATCACAGTAGTAATGGCCATAGTTTGATAAAACAGGCAGTCTTACCCTGTAGATAATACAGGGTTCTGGTGCCGATGTGGGGGAGGGGAGTCGCCCGGTACTAACTACATACTACTAACTACCTCATCCAGATGTCTTCCCTACTAAACCTGATAAGAAGTAACTGCAGTAGCCTTATAGGTCAAATCAGTTTCACCTGTTAAAGTTAGCTCCACTATTAATTAGGGGTGGGGGAAAAAATCGATACTGTGTAGTATCGTGATATTTTGTTTGCTAATAATGTATCGATACAGGGACAGCAGAAATCGATATTTTGTTACAAACAATTTTTTCTCTGAAGTCAACATGCTCTGGAGTCAGAGCATGTTGACTTCAGAGCATGTTGATCCTTTTTCTGAGCAACAATCCTGACATTCCTTCACTGTCCAAATGTGTTTAACTTTTTTTTTGGCAGCAATAAAGATGACAGTTTACTTATTTTAATTTAAGACATGTTTAATTTTAATTAAGTTTGAAACTTTTTTATTTAATGTAAAATTATATATTTTTAAATTTACTTTCAAATTCTTCAGTTGCTGAATGGGCTGCATAGTTTTCATAAATTGCATAGTTCAGAATAGCTATAATTGTACCAGATGGTTGCATTCAGTTAAGTTGGACTAGACTGTAATACAAACCGTTCAGTTTGTCAACAATAAAACTGACTGAAATGAGAGAAAGACTGAGTGTGAGACTTTGATATTAGATAAAATGAATATTGATAAAGTTTACCTTTATGTGCAGAATTTAAATATCGCAAAATATTTTAAAAAATCGCAATAATATCGTATCGTGCGTTAAGTATTGTGATAATATCGTATCGCGAGTTGTATGGTGATTCCCACCTCTACTATTAATGGTGTCACTTGTTATTTCTGGGATGAGTTTAGTAGCCTGAACAGCTGCTTAAAGGAAAGTAATTAAATAATAAAAATAACCTAAGTCCGGGGGAACCTGCAAGAGCTGTTTGCACAAAGAATAATGCTCAGACTTTGAGGTTTTATCGTTTTACACAAGGTTTAAAAATGAATGTCCACAATTGAATTGCAGAAATTGTTATTGAGCTAATACTGATGTAGTTGTTATCTTTGGTAAGGAGAGGTTGGAGGAAGGATGAGCACAGTCAGGCCTAAAGATGCTCTTAATAATAATAATGGATTGCATTTATATAGCGCTTTTCGAGACCCTCAAAGACCCTTTACAATCCCACTACAGGGAGTGCAGAATTATTAGGCAAGTTGTATTTTTGAGGAATAATTTTATTATTGAACAACAACCATGTTCTCAATGAACCCAAAAAACTCATTAATATCAAAGCTGAATGTTTTTGGAAGTAGTTTTTAGTTTGTTTTTAGTTTTAGCTATTTTAGGGGGATATCTGTGTGTGCAGGTGACTATTACTGTGCAGAATTATTAGGCAACTTAACAAAAAACAAATATATACTCGTTTCAATTATTTATTTTTACCAGTGACACCAATATAACATCTCCACATTCACAAATATACATTTCTGACATTCAAAAACAAAACAAAAACAAATCAGCGACCAATATAGCCACCTTTCTTTGCAAGGACACTCAAAAGCCTGCCATCCATGGATTCTGTCAGTGTTTTGATCTGTTCACCATCAACATTGCGTGCAGCAGCAACCACAGCCTCCCAGACACTGTTCAGAGAGGTGTACTGTTTTCCCTCCTTGTAAATCTCACATTTGATGATGGACCACAGGTTCTCAATGGGGTTCAGATCAGGTGAACAAGGAGGCCATGTCATTAGTTTTTCTTCTTTTATACCCTTTCTTGCAGCCACGCTGTGGAGTACTTGGACGCGTGTGATGGAGCATTGTCCTGCATGAAAATCATGTTTTTCTTGAAGGATGCAGACTTCTTCCTGTACCACTGCTTGAAGAAGGTGTCTTCCAGAAACTGGCAGTAGGACTGGGAGTTGAGCTTGACTCCATCCTCAACCCGAAAAGGCCCCACAAGCTCATCTTTGATGATACCAGCCCAAACCAGTACTCCACCTCCACCTTGCTGGCGTCTGAGTGGGACTGGAGCTCTCTGCCCTTTACCAATCCAGCCATGGGCCCATCCATCTGGCCCATCAAGACTCACTCTCATTTCATCAGTCCATAAAACCTTAGAAAAACCAGTCTTGAGATATTTCTTGGCCCAGTCTTGACGTTTCAGCTTGTGTGTCTTGTTCAGTGGTGGTCGTCTTTCAGCCTTTCTTACCTTGGCCATGTCTCTGAGTATTGCACACCTTGTGCTTTTGGGCACTCCAGTGATGTTGCAGCTCTGAAATATGGCCAAACTGGTGGCAAGTGGCATCTTGGCAGCTGCACGCTTGACTTTTCTCAGTTCATGGGCAGTTATTTTGTGCCTTGGTTTTTCCACACGCTTCTTGCGACCCTGTTGACTATTTTGAATGAAACGCTTGATTGTTTAATGATCACGCTTCAGAAGCTTTGCAATTTTGAGACTGCTGCATCCCTCTGCAAGATATCTCACTATTTTTGACTTTTCTGAGCCTGTCAAGTCGTTCTTTTGACCCATTTTGCCAAAGGAAAGGACGTTACCTAATAATTATGCACACCTGATATAGGGTGTTGATGTCATTAGACCACACCCCTTCTCATTACAGAGATGCACATCACCTAATATGCTTAATTGGTAGTAGGCTTTCGAGCCTATACAGCTTGGAGTAAGACAACATGCATGAAGAGGATGATGTGGACAAAATACTCATTTGCCTAATAATTCTGCACTCCCTGTATTCATTCACTCTCACATTCACACACTGGTGGAGGTAAGCTACAGTTGTAGTGGTAGGTTAGGTTTTGCCCAAGGACAAAATGACCAAGACAGAGAGAGCTGGCTCATCAGACAGACAAGCTCATCTTGTAACCTACTGGTTCGCTGGTCAGCACACCAGCTGACTAGCGAACCGGCTAACTAGCACACCAGCTAACTAGCACACCGGCTAAATAGCAAATCAGCTAACTAGCAGACCAGCTAACGGCAGCCACAAGCTGAAGGACGATTAAATGTAGTGGAGATATCAGAGATGACACTGGCGTGTCCGATTCACTCTTTAGCACTCCAGTCACTCTGGTGTGTCAGCCAGAACACCACTGAAGGCCCAGCGTGTGGAATAAGGAGCTTAAGGTTTGGTTTGAGGCACTTTATTCTTTCACTGATTGATTCTTGTGGCTGTGATCACGTGTGTGGTTTCTTACAAAAAGGAAGTACACAATACAAATACATGACAAATAAGATGAATAGATAAGATACATATCCAGTTATATGCATACGTCAGTATAGCTAACATAACCATATATAAGGTCAAAGATCACAGTACTATAATGCAGTAATGTTAAACACAAAGGTGTATATCTACATAAATCTGTCCTATCAGTGATCAGGGTACTGTAGTATACTTCTACTACTTACACTATACAAACTAAACTGCATTAGTGTGACTTTAAGTTACCATCAGTACAGACGAACTGATGGTAGTTGGACAAAATAAAGGCTTTGCAATTATTGTGAAGGGCTTCCGGTTAAACTAAGATCAGCTGATTACCTCATAACAAATTGTTTGCTATAGAACGCAGCTCCCACTCTTCATTAATATCATGTACTGTAACTCCCAAGTAACCATGGTTACCCAGCCACGCCCAGTAGTCTCCAGAGAGACCAACAGCTGGTGCACGTTGTAACGCCGTGGCTTTCGTAGTCTCTCCTTTTTCTACAGCTCATGTGTTCTTCTTGTGATGGTGCGTCTTGAGGGAGGCTCATACATGCCGTCATTTGTTGATCCTAAGAACGTTCCTCAGACCGACTTCTTCAACAACACTAATCGGCCTGCAGTTTGTAGCTACTCACTTCACTGTGGTGTTTGTTAGCTTGTCTTTCTTTGGTTTTATCCTGACTCCTCCCACAAGCTGATCCTACGTAGTCTGCCCAAGCCTCCCACCTCTGTTTGTTTGGGTGGTTTGTTTGCTGCTAAGTGATACTTCAGACATGAAGTACTGCGACAATAAAAAACTCAACTTTGCTTAAAAATAACTTTAGTTGTATCAACACTGCCCTCTGGAATAATTAGACTTTGGTGACAAACTGATGTGATCTCCATGTTTCCTTTGTTGGACTGTGGGCGAGTGTCAGAACTGGATGTACTGAGTAACATGTGGAGTTTAAATATGTGTCAGTTCCAGTTTTAGAGCTCTAAAGTGCAGCTATCATGTTAGGAATATGTTAGGAATAGACAGGAACACTGAGCACACTGAGGTCAAATCTTTATTTATCCAGTTCATCTGTAGGCTGAGCTCAGTCCATCCATTTAGTGAAATGATGTTTAAAGGTCTCCTTGTTCTGTGAGCGTGCACAGATCCTGAAGCAGAAAGCCTGGGTTAACAGAGAAATGATCATCACTGTGATGATGCTCACCATCTCTGACTGGGATTTGAGGTTTTGTCAAAGCAGCAAAGAAAGCCTGGCTATGTTGGACTGGGTGTGGAAGCAGCTCCCAGTTTGAGTTCAGGAGACAGACACCCTCTCTACTTTGACAATCAGCTTCAAACTTTCCTTTTTGATAAAACTTATAGTTAGAGCTGGATCAGGTGACCCTGAACCATCACTTAGTTATGCTGCTATAGAGATGGATAACAGATGGATTGTTGTTTTGTGTGTCTGCAGTCTGTCAGGCTGTCTGATCACAGAGGAAGGCTGTACTTCTCTGGCCTCAGCTCTGACCTCCAACCCCTCCCATCTGAGAGAGCTGGACCTGAGCTACAATCATCCAGGTCCCTCAGGAATGAAGCTTCTGTCGGCTGGACTGAAGGATCCAGGCTGGAGACTGGACACTCTCAGGTATGGAGAGAATGTCTGATATAGGAGGAAGAGCTGGAATCATTTCCTGTGTCTTTCACTCACTTCCTGTTTGTTTCCTGCAGATGAGACATGAACAATCACACATGCAAGAATATTTTCAGGGACAGACACACTAGTCTAGCTGGATAGTACATGGATATTTATGTAGGGGGTCTTCAAGGAGTCTGTTTGCAGGAACATTAATGATAACTGATAAGTCATGTTGAGAGTTTCATTAAAAGTAGACTTACAGTTAGGTAATATTTGGACAGAGACAACATTTTGTAACTTTAGATACAAGTATCAGCCATGTGTGTGTTTCCCATGCTGTATGTCCACAGTCACAGTGACAGTCAGTGACACTGACAGAAGGATGAAACAAGGCTGTGAATCATTTCAGTCTGTGTGTGTGACAAAGAGGCAGACAGGAGCAGCTAACATTTGGAAATGGAAGCTTACTGGAAACACTACATTCACGGCTGAATTCACAATAGATTTGTTCTCAAGTGCACATTTAGCAGCTAATGCTAATACTGTTTTCCCTTTGCTTTCTACAGCAGCTATTGCTAAGTAGGCCACTTTGCTCCGCTAAGGATTTGTGTGACCATGATGGAGACTCTGATAAGCTAATGCTGCTAAGCTAATGCTGTTTATGGGCCCTGTTAGAATCAATATTTCATTCTCATTCTGTTGTTTGAGAACAATATTAACGTTTCACATCATTATAACACAAGCGAAAAGGGTATTGGCATTAGCTACTAGTGCTTATTCACCTCAAATTACCTTTAGCTGCTAATGGCAGCCTACTTAGCATTAACTCCTCACTAATATAATGCTAATTTACATCAAATTAGCATTAACTGCTCATATTGTTATAAGGAAAGAGAAAACGGTATTAGCATTTGCTGCTAATAATTATTCACCCCTAATTAGAATAAGCCGCTAAAAGCAGCCAACTTAGCATTAATTCCTCACTTTGTTGTTACCCAACGGAAAAGAGTATTAGTATTAGCTACTATCATTTTTAATAAGTAAGAGAAAACAGTATTAGCAGTAGCGCATAATGCTAATTCACGTCAACGTAGTATTAGTTAATAATGGCAGCCTACTTAGCATTAACTGCTCACTAATATAATGCTAATTCGCATCAAATTAGCATTAGCTGCTCAAGTTGTTATAAGGAAAAAGAGAAAACGGTATTAGTATTAGCTGCTAATAATTATTCACCCCTAATTAGAGTTAGCCCCTAATGGCAGTCTACTTAGCATTAACTCCTGACATTGTTATAATGCAGGGGAAAAGAGTTACCATTATCGGATAATGCTAATTCACATCAAATTAGCATTAGTTAATAACGGTAGACTTCATATCATTAGCTGCTGTCATTCTTACAAAGCAAACAGTATGAGCATTAGCTGTTAATCCTTTTTCATCTAAAATTAGAATTAGCCACTAATGGCGTATTGTTAAAAAGTAAGAAAAAACATTGTTAGCATAAGCGGATAATGCTAATTCATCTCAAATTAGTATTAGCTAATAATGGCACCTGCTTAGCATTAGCTGGTCACATTGTTATAAGGCAAGAAAATATGGTATTAGCATTAGCTGCCAATTTCTATTTACCTAAAATTAGCATTAGCCACTAATGGTACCCTATAGCAAAAAGTTCTTAATGCTAAATGAAGTTAATTAATGCTAAGTAGGTTTAACTGAAATTAAAGTAGTGTTAGCATTAGCTGCTGATATTGTTAAAAGGTAAGATAAAACATTGCTAGCAGCAGCGGATAATGCTAACACACATAATAATTAGCATTACCTAATAATGGCAGCCTTCTTAGCATTAGCTGCTCATATTGTTATAATGCAAGGGAAAAGAGTTGGCAAAAACAGTGTTAGCATTAGTGGATAATGCTAATTCACCTAAATTAGCATTAGCTAATAATGGCTACGTACTTAGCATTACCTACAAATATTGATATAAAGCAAGAAAATATGGTATTAGCATTAGCTTCTAATGCTTTCTCATCTAAAATTAGAATTAGCCACTAATGGCATCCTATTTAGCATTAACTCTTCACATCGCAAGGGAAAAATTAGAATTCAATAAAAAAAAAAAGTGTTCACATTAGCTACTTGTATTGTTAAAAAGTAAGAAAAAACATTGTTAGCATAAGGGGATAATGCTAATTCACCTCAAATTAGTATTAGCTAATAACGGCAACCTACATAGCATTAGCTGGTCACATTGTTATAAAGCAAGAAAATATGGTATTAGCATTATCTGCCAATTCCTATTCACCTAAAATTAGCATTACCTGCTAATGGCAGTCTACTTAGCATTAACTCCTCACTAATGTGATGCTAATTCACATTAAATTAGCTTTAGCATTAGCTGCTAGCATCAGCCTACCTAGCACTAGCTGCTCACATTGTTAAAAGGGAAGAGAATACGATATTAGCATTAGCTGGTAATATTTATTCACCCCTAATTAGAATTAGCCACTAATGGCAGCATACTTAGCGTTAACTCCTCACATCGTTGTAATGCAAATGAGGCTAACTTGCATTAAATTAGACTGCTGTTATTAGCTAATGCTATTTAGCAGTAGCTGCTCACATTGTTATAAAGCAATATTTGCTAATGCGTATTTGCCTTAAATTAGACGTAGGTGCTAATGGCAGCCTACTCAGCATTAGCAGCTCAGATTTTATAATGCTAGGAAAAAGAGTGTTAGCATTAGCCGTTCACATTGTTATAAAGTTAAGGGAAATAGTGTTAGCATTAGCTACTCACATTTTTAAAAAAAGTAAGTGTTAGCATTAGTGCATAATGCTAATTCATGTCAAATTAGCATTAGTTAATAACGGCAGCCTATTTAGCATTAGCAGATAATGTTGACCTTGGCCCACTGGAAAAGTTAAGAACTAAAGATTTAGGAGTGTTTCTCGATAGCTCTTTCTCGTTTGAGAAACAAATGAATTCTGTTATTAAAACCAGCTGTAAGGTTTATATTGTTGATTGTCATTTATGCTTAGAAATATTTACTCATATATGCTTAGAGTTTTATAATCGATTGCATGATGATAGAGGTTCGATCCTTAGTAGTCTGTAAAGACTTTGTGTGCCTTCCAGAGTGCTCTGGCATGCACACACCACTTGGGGCCATGAGAGAGGTCGTACCCTCTCTTACTGATTTATGGTGTAGGACAGGGGTCTCAAACTCAATTTAGCTGGGGGCCGCTGCAGGCAGAGTCTGGGTGAGGCTGGGCCGCATTAGGTTTTCCACAAGAAAGGCATGGTTAAAAAATTCCAATCTTCTCAAATCTCTTTATTTTTATTTTTTAATACAAAATATGAAAAATGAATAAACAAATTAAGAATTAATAAGAAAATAAATCAATCTGTAAAACATAAATAAAATAATAATAAGATATTTTTAGTCAGTGAACTTGTGTGTATCTTTCAGTCTTCTATATCTGCTGTATTTAGATTGAAATGTCTGTATTAACAGTTCTATAACCTTCTTCTGAACATGAATGGAACACTGTAGAAAATGAACTGTTCTTCTGAACATGGCTTCTCTTGCCTACTCCTTGCTGCTAGAGACCTGGCAGCGTTTCCTCTCGCATAGCCGAGCCAGATTTGGCCTGAGGGAGGAAGCAGTTGCGACCCTCAGTATGTCTTGAAGCTGATCATCCGTAAGTCTGGACCTGTACTTGGACTTATTGAAGTTCAAAGTGGAGAAGAGCTTTTGGCACAAGTATGTGCTACCAAAAAGGCACATGGTCCGCTTGAACATTCGGGAAAGCCGAGGGAAACTAGGGCTCAAGTCTCTCAAAAATTGTCCAAGCTTGTCTGCTTTTCCACTCACCTCCCTGAACTTTGCTTTGAGTTCAGAGTTGCACTGCAGCTCAATGAGCTCCATTTGAAGCACAGAAGGGGCATCTTGCACATCAAAGGAGAAGGGGTCCGCAAAAATGTGAAAGGTGGCTCTGTGTGTCTTGAAGTCAGCAAATCTGTGATCAAATTCCTCCTGTAGCCTCAAAATGACATCAACATACTCGTCAGCACTGAATGGTGTGCCTGCATCCACGAGTGCCTTGCATGCTGGGAAATGGCAAAGGTTTGTCTGAGAGAGCTGAGCTTTCCAGAGCGCCAGTTTTGTGGAGAATGCTCTCACGTTGTCATAGGCAGCACTGACAAGTTGCCCCTGGCCTTGTAACGTCTTG